>NW_007247525.1:180611-209831 GCF_000164805.1 Carlito syrichta
CCGGCTCGCGCCGCCCCGCGCTCTCCCTCCGGCAGTGGCGCCGGCGGCTCCGGTAAGCGGCGGCGGCGGCTCCTGCTTCGGTTTCCCGCTCGCCCTCCGGCCGCGAGTAGCATCCTCCGCCCGGCCGCCCCTCCCCTCCCCGTCCCCCCGGCGCGGGGCAGCCTCGGAGACAAGGTCTCTTGCGGTGTTGCCCAGGCTGGCCTGCACAGGGGTAATCATACTGAGAATAAATTGACTGAAGACCACGGCCATGGCTTCTGATTTGGCTGTGAAATTGCCAGACGCTTTCTTCTTTGGGGTTTCACTCTCTCACCCAGGCTGGAGTGCGGTGGTGCAAGCGTGGCTCAACTGCAGTCTTGACCTCCTGGGCTCCGGTGATCCTCCTGCCTCAGCCTCCGGAGGGCTTGGGACTACAGCTGGTAATTTTAGTGACTCAGATCAAGCAATAATACCTTTCTTTGGAAATATCATGTGGTTCCTTCAGCATCCTATGTTCTAGAGGAAGGAAGCATGTAGAGTCCACGAAGCACAGGACAATATAGCTTCCGACTCATATCACCAAGAGGATCTCTTTGAATGATTCGCCAAGACTAACACAGACGGTAATTTGTCTGAAGCATCATGTATTGAAGCAACAGAGATCTGTCCACCTGTGGGCTAACTAGAAACAAGAGGTAAAATGTTTCCAATTCTTTGAGCTCCAGGAGTCCAGGGGAGTGAGTTGAAAATCTGAAAATGTGGCCATGGACTGGTTCCTGGCGTTGGGTTATGCTCGTTCTTTTTGCCTGGGGGGCTTTGCTATTTTATATAGGTGGTCACTTGGTACGAGATAATGACCACCCTGATCACTCTCGCCGAGAACTGTCCAAGATTCTGGCAAAGCTCGAACGCTTAAAACAGCAGAATGAAGACGTGAGGCAAATGGCTGGATCTCTCCGGATACCAGAAGGCCCCATTGATCAGGGGCCAGCTACAGGAAGGGTCCGTGTTTTAGAAGAGCACCTTGTTAAGGCCAAAGAACAGATTGAAAATTACAAGAAACAAACCAGAAATGGTCTGGGGAGGGATCATGAAATCCTGAGGAGGAGGAATGAAAATGGAGCTACAGAGCTCTGGTTTTTTCTACAGAGGGAATTGAAGAAATTAAAGTCCTTAGAAGGAATTGAACTCCAAAGACATGCAGATGAACACCATGAAAGGTCTATAATGACAGATCTATACTACCTCAGTCAGATAGATGGAGCAGGTGACTGGCGGGAAAAAGAGGCCAAAGATCTGACCGAACTGGTCCAACGGAGTTTAACATATCTTCAGAATCCCAAGGACTGCAGCAAAGCCAAAAATCTGGTGTGTAATATCAACAAAGGCTGTGGCTATGGCTGTCAACTCCATTATGTGGTCTACTGCTTCATGATTGCATATGGCACCCAGAGAACACTCATCTTGGAATCTCAGAACTGGCGCTATGCAACTGGTGGATGGGAGACTGTGTTTAGACCTGTAAGTGAGACATGCACAGACAGATCTGGCATCTCTACTGGACACTGGTCAGGTGAAGTGAAGGACAAAAATGTGCAAGTGGTCGAACTCCCCATTGTGGACAGCCTTCACCCCGGCCTCCATACTTACCCTTGGCTGTGCCAGAAGACCTCGCAGACCGACTTGTCCGAGTACATGGTGATCCTGCAGTGTGGTGGGTGTCCCAGTTTGTCAAATACTGGATTCGTCCACAGTCTTGGCTAGAAAAAGAAATAGAAGAGGCCACCAAGAAGCTTGGCTTCAAGCATCCAGTTATTGGAGCCCATGTCTGACGCACAGACAAAGTGGGAACAGAAGCTGTCTTCCATCCCATCGAGGAGTATATGGTGCATGCTGAAGAACATTTTCAGCTGCTCGCACGCAGAATGCAAATAGACAAAAAAAGAGTGTATTTGGCCACAGATGACCCTTCTTTATTAAAGCAGGCAAAAACAAAGTACCCCAATTATGAATTGATTAGTGATAACTCCATCTCTTGGTCAGCTGGACTGCACAATCGATACATAGATAATTCACTTCGGGGTGTGATCCTGGATATACATTTTCTTTCTCAGGCAGACTTTCTAGTGTGTACTTTTTCATCCCAGGTCTGTCGAGTTGCTTATGAAATCATGCAAACACTGCATCCCGATGCCTCTGCTAACTTCCATTTTCTAGATGACACCTACTATTTTGGGGGCCAGAATGCCCACAATCAGATTGCCATTTATCCTCACCAGCCTCGAACTGCAGATGAAATCCCCATGGAACCTGGAGATATCATTGGTGTGGCTGGAAATCACTGGGATGGCTATTCGAAAGGGGTCAACAGAACACTGGGAAGGACGGCCTGTATCCCTCCTCCAAGGTCCGAGAGAAGATAGAAACGGTCAAGTACCCCACGTATCCCGAGGCTGAGAAGTAGAGCTCAGATGAAGAGACAGGCAGCCAAACACAGTTCAGACCATCTGAGCCAAACAGCAGAAAGAAGCCCTGACCTGACAGAGCATGGTGTGTGGATGTGGGTAGACTCCTCACACCAAGAAGAGCTGGGACCTCCCAGAGGCCTCATTGGTGGAACTCCTCTTTAACAAGGGCTGCAGTGCCCTCAGACCCATGCACAGGACAATAACGTACTCACATATAACATGCAAGCAGGTTGTTTTCTACTTTGCCCCTTTAACTATGTCCCCCATAAAACAAACACTGCCACATTGTGTAATTTAAGTGACATGGACATTTTGTGTGAGACTTTAAACATGGTGCCTATACTTGAGAGACCTGTATGACCTATCGAGAAGGCCTGAACAGCGCCCACTGTGGGGACGTTGATTCTTGGTGGTGGTCATGTGACCACTGAATTCACTTCAATCAACAGACTCAGAATGAGAATGGATGTTTTTTCCTTTATAAGGTTGTCTGGGTTTTTGTTTTTTTTTAAGTAAATGCATTTGTTCATCCACTTTTCATTAATAAGTGAAGGCTACTTCAGAAAATAAAATATTCACTCTCCATTAGAAACTTTTGTAAAACAATGCCATGAACAAATTCTTTAGTACTCAATGTTTCTGGACATTCTCTTTGATAACAAAAAATAAATTTTAAAAAGGAAAAAACAAATAAAAAAATTAATCAGAAATGGTAGCACACGCCTATAATCCTGGCTACTTGGAAGGCTGAGGTGGAAGGATCACTGGAGCCCAGCAGGTTGATGCTGGGGTGCCTGTGAGTATGCCACTGCACTCCAGCCTGGATGATGGAGTGAGACTCTAACTCAAAAAAAGAAAGAAAAAACACTCATTTAATGTGAATATCTCACAGGGAGAACACTTTTTGACTAGAGAAATATCTCCTGAGACTCTTAAGATAGAAAGAAAATGAAAAGACTTTGCCACACAGACTGGGAGAAGATATTTGCAAATCACATATTTGCCGCACAGACTGGGAGAAGATATTTGCAAATCCCTTATATCCAAAATATGCTTTAAAAAATATTTGGAAAGCTCAATAACAAGATAACAAACAATCCAATGCAAATGAGTGATGTATTGAAATGAATGCTCCACCAAAGAGGACGTTCAAATAGCAAATAAGCACATGGAGATGGTAAAACTCTCCTCGAAGATTTTTTATGTCAGATTATGAATGTGAAATGGTTTGATGCCAGAGGAGCCTTTCCACCATGCAGACCTGCCATAGCCACTTCTCTTTATGAACAAAGGCCACCAGCCCTCTTGGCTGAGCTTTCTGTGTGATGCACATGCAATCTGCCTAGCAGAGATGGTAGGGCAATCCCTACCATTGATTAGGAACATTCCTAATCAGTGCAGACTTGTGTCCTGACTAGTGTGGCTGTGAGACACACAGAGAGAGCCAGCAGTTGGTAGTAGACTCAGAAAGTGAACGACACCCAGGTACCCAGAGCCAGACTTGCCAACTGCAGGCATTTTTCTCTAAATCTATGGCACCAATGTTTGTTGAGTCTAAAAAATGAACTGTTTTATGAATCCTTTCATTCTCAACATTAATTGTTGCTTTTTAAACATCACTTTAATTGTGTGATTCTAGAGTTGTTTAAAACAAACTCAAAAATTAGACTAGAAGTGCCAGTACAGAATTATACTCTCCTGATTTAGCAGGATCAAGTTAATCACTTAGCTCATTAATTGACTTGATGGAGAGTACTCCAGAAACTTGTTCACATCAAACTTATCACCAAATCAGCAAATTCTGTTTCACTTGACATTCTGTTTTGAAATTCATGTGTAGGACGTTCTTAGAAATACTAAAATGCATTATTTAAAATTGTAATCCCCAGCACTTAGCCTAAAAATAAAAAAAGAGCCCACTTAAAAGACCCTCTTTAAGAAATCACAAGACATGTCACAGACTGAGATAATATATTTGTAAGTCACATATCTAATAAAGACCTTGTGTCCATACGTAAAGAACTCTCAAAATTCAGTCATAAGAAAGCCAACAACCCAATAAAAGATGAAAATACTTGAATGCATATTTTACCGAATAGAATAAGAAAAGATGATCAACATCAGTAGACATCAGGGTAATGCAAATTAAACCACAATAAAACACCACTTATTAGAATGCCTAAAGTTAAAGACTCGTCATTTCAAATACTGGCAAGGATGTGGAGCAAGCAAACTCAAAAAATGGTACAACTACTTTGGAAAACCAGTTTGCTGTTTTTTAAAAAGGTAAATACACACCAACCATGTGACCCAACCAGTCAACTCCCTGGTATTTACCCAAGAGAAAAGAAAGCATGTGTCAATACACAGACTTGATTATGAATGTTTACGGGTGCTTTACTTATAAGTCCAAAATTAGCAAAGACTGAAATGTCCATCATAAGTGAATGGTTTTCAAAATGTAGTATATCCATACAATGCATGCTCTTAAGAAATAAAAAGGAATGAGTCATCAATACACACATCAATCAATCTCCAAATAATTATGCTGAGTATAAGAAGACAGACCAAAAAAGAATAAGTCCTATATTATCCCATTTACACAAAATTCTAGAAAGGAAAACGAATCCACAATATCAAAAAGCAGATCACTGGTTACCTGGGGATAGGGCCAGTGGTATCGAGGAATGAGATGGAAGGAGAGATTACAAAGGGACACAAAGAGACTTATGAGGGGACAAAAATATGTTCACTATCTGAATTGTGATGGTTTCAGGGAGGCATGCATATTCTAAAATTTATCAGGGTGTTCACTTTAAATATGTGCAGTTTACTGAATGTCAGTTATGTTTTATTTAAAGCCTTCAAAAAATAAAAATGGGGCATAGTGGCTCACGTCTATAATCTCAGCACTTTGGAAGACTGAAAGGGGAGGATTGCTTGAGGCCAGGAGTTTAAGACCAGTCTGGGCCATATAGAAAGATGCTATCTCTATAAAATGTAAAAATAAAATAAGATTTAAAGTGTGAAAATAAATAAATAAAATGGAACCAAAGCATCTTGCTTTCCTTTGTCAAACTCAACATACATTGTCTGATGTCCTAAGATCTCTTAATAAGACTCCAAGATAAGATTAAATCAACAGAAAGTAGAAAAGTAAAAATTATCTATCTTACAGTCTAATATTGTCAGAGGTAAGATCACTAAAGGTTTTTATTTTTGTCACATTTGAAATAGTCCTTCATATTTTAAAATGTTGTCCAGGTAGACGATCAATAGCCCCATGTGCTAAAAATATGAAAAACAAATCCAGAGCATTTTGTACATGGCATACCCACACCAAGTGCATTTTAATGATTACAAGGTCCAGTGTTTAAGGAACCTATTTTTTTCTTTTTTATTATGGTAAATACATATAACATAAAATATACCATTTTCACAATTTGCAAGTGTACAGTTCTGTGACATTAAGCACATTCTCATTGTTGTGCAACCATCATGACTATTCATCTCCAGAATTTTTTCATCTTCTTCAGTTGAAGCTCTGAACCCATTAAGCACTAACTCCCCATTTCTCCCACCTCAGTCCCTAGAAACCACTATTCTTTCTGTCTTTATAAATTTGACTGCTCTAAGTACCTCATAGAAATGTACCTCATAGAAGTGTACCTCATAGAAGAGTAATGATACAATCCTAGTCTTTTTGCAGCTGTCTTATTCCATAGTTCAACATTTTTAAGTTTCATCCATGTTGTTGCATGTGTCAGAATTTTCTTCCTTTTTAAGGTTGAATAATATTCCACTATGTATGTGTTGTGTGTGTGTGTGTGTGTTTGTGTGTGTGTGTCACATATTTTTATCCATTCATCCATGGATGGATACTTAGGTTGCTTTCATCTTTTGGCTAGTGTGAATGATGCTGCTATAAATAGAAGTGTACAGATATCATCTCAAGTCCCAACTTTCATTCCTTGACTATATGCCTAGAAGTAAAATGGTTTGATCATATGGTAATTCTATGTTTAATATTTTGAGGAATCATCCAGGTGACTATTTTTAAGTTGTGACTTCATAATGGAAACATTTTCAACGATAGCATAATACAACATGTGTGTGTGTGTGTGTGTGTGTGTGTGTGTGTGTGTGTGTGTGTGTGTCATCTCATTTAATGCTCCCGAGAGCCCTGTGAGAAAAGTATTGTTCTCTCCCTTTTATACATGAAAGAAAAAGACAGCTTTAGTTGGTTTAAGTAACTTGCCCAAGTCCACAGTAGTTAAAGAACAGAGACATATTTGGAACCAAAGACCATACTTTTAGCTACTTGAGGTCATCTACTATCACCCAAATGTTATTTTTATCTGACTACATAGCACTAATATTGTGTGATTTAGAGAAGGAACAAAAATCTCTTGCCCACTGGATCACACAGCAGCGCGGCAGCTCCTGGCTTTAGCTCCAAGTGCTGTGCTAAGGTCCAGTGGCCTGTGGGGACATTTTGCAAAAGAGGCTGCTGTCCTCATGCGAGCAGTCAGTTTCTTTTCAGTCCCCATTTAGAAGGGAATTCTCACTCTCCCTTATTCTAGAGAGAATAGCAGGGAATTCCCATATCCTTGCTTGCTAGACTCTACAGAGAATATTTTCTCTAAAAGTTTTTGTAAGCAATCGTCTGAATCATGAGTTATCACTTTCCTTGGCAAGGCTGCATTTCCTTCTCTTGGTCACTACATTTTTATCTCTGCACTAGCAAGAGGATACTCTGTGCAGTTTCCCTCTTAAGTCTGACACGGGCTGCTTTCATTATCTCACAGTAATGTTTTTTGAGAATTTTTTGTTCCTTTTCTAAATCACACAATATTAGTGCTATATAGTCAGATAAAAATAACATTTGGGTGATAGTAGATGGCCTCAAGTAGCTAAAAGTATGGTCTTTGGTTCCAAATATGCCCCTGTTCTTTAACTGTTCTTGCTAGACTCTACAGAGAATATTTTCTCTAAAAGTTTTTGTAAGCAACTGCCTGAATCATGAGTCATCACTTTCCTTGGCAAGGCTGCATTTCCTTCTCTTGGTCACTACATTTTTATCTCTGCACTAGCAAGAGGATACTCTGTGCAGTTTCCCTCTTAAGTCTGACATGGGCTGCTTTCATTATCTCATACGAATGTTTTTTGAGAATTTTTTGTTCCTTTTCTAAATCACATAATATTAGTGATATGTAGTCAGATAAAAATAGCATTTGGTGATAGTAGATGACCTCAAGTAGCTAAAAGTATGGTCTTTGGTTCCAAATATGTCCCTGTTCTTTAACTAAAATGGTCCATGTTGTTTAATGGAAATACATGGCAAACTTCTCTTTCCAATCTCCTGGCTCGCTTTCTTTTTCATAAAAATCTAGAGGTAAAACAAATAGTTTTCAAAGCAGAAAATGACTTATTAATCCAGAGATGCATGGATTGGAAATCTGTGCATTTAAAAGTCCAAATATTTAAAAAACAAAGTTTGCTATACACTAGCAGTAAAAGCACATAGCTTAAGGTGATGCCAACCTGAGAGGTAAAGTGGATTCTGCCATTTTCTTTCTTCCTTTGTTTTTTTTTTTTTTTTTTTTTGAGTTGGAGTCTCACTCTGTCACCCAGACTGGAGTGCAGTGGTCGCTCTTGGGCACCGCAGCCTCGACCTGCTGGGCTCCGGCGATCCTTCCGCCTCAGCCTTCCAAGTAGCTGGAACTACAGGCGCGCACTACCACGCCTGGCTAATTTTTGATTTATTGTAGAGATGAGGTCTCGCCAAGTTGCCCAGGCGGGTCTCGAACCCTTTCTAACTGTATGATTTGGGGCAAGTTATATAAATTGGAAATAATCATACCCTAAGGTCTTCAAGATTGCTGTGAGAAATAAATGCAATAACAGAAGTATGACTTGGGGGCCTTGCCTATAGCTTAATTGAAAGTAAATAAAAATTATAGAAATTTCTTAAACAAAAATAGAAGGACTTCTGGAGCCTCCTTCCCAAAATCTCACACAAAAAGTAATTTCTTGATAACCACATTGTTGATAGCAGTATTGTTCTCATAATGGGATCTAAATGAATGTCATTTTTACCAATGTCATATACACAGATATTGGGAAAGTACATTCAGTATTTATGATTATAAAATATAAGTAAGACATTTCTAAAACTCCAGTCCCAACATCACTATGAGTGACCACTGGAAGGTTAGTTAAGATGCAAGACCAATTGTTTCACGAATCTTAAAAATGTTATTTAAAAAAAAAAGGAAAAAGGGTAGAACACAATCTCAGGGTGCAGGGAAGAGTGATCAGGAAGGGCAATCAGTTTTGTGGATCTCCTGTGATGTATGTTGAACTGTGTTCAGCTCTTTGCATATCACACTGGTCACCTGTTGCTCCTTGTCTGGCATCTAGGACCAATACCTACAGCAGTGTGAGGCAGGCAGTAGCCAGCTCCAAATGGGGATCTGAACCAGGCTAGACTGCTGAGAACACTGGCATCTCTGTGGCACAGTGACTGGTCAGGGGAGACACATGACTCCAAAAGAGCCCATGAGAGTGACAGAATGTTGGGGGAAACAGGGGCAGTGACAGGTACCTACCTGGTCCAGTGTAAGCCTAGAGCCAAGATGACCACATCCAGTGTACAGCTTGTACCAAACCACCTCCAGGTGGCGCCCTTTTTTGGTGAGCCTGACGTGTCTCACAGTGGATGATAAATTTGAATGAAGTCAATTCAGAGAACAACAGATGGGAAAGACAGGCAAAGATACATTTCTGAACGTATTGTGTTCACCACGCCTGCAGCTAGGTGAACCTCTAAAATGTTTCTGAACCTTAAACTAGAGCTAAAGGGGACTAGAAGATATACTAGAAACCTACCCACTTACTCACTGCCATCTGCCTTTCCAATCAATCCATCTGTTTGTTCTTTCACCCTAAAGTTAGCAAAGGGTGCTCCAGATAGGTCTGCCCATCCTTAGAAATGTAGAGAGGTAATTGAAGCCTGGGCCTTACTGGCCCCTTCCCTGTCCTTCCTGTGGAAGCTGATGTTTATGCACTAATCAAGGTCAGCAATTTATGAAGCTGCCTACCACTCCACCACAGAATGCCTTAAATTGGGGTTCCACTGCATCTTTAAAGTAAAACAGCTAGGGCTTCAACGTTAAACTGCCCTCTTATTTCTATTTAAAAACCGTGTCTTAGAAACACATAGTTTTGTCCTTCAGTGCAAGTCAACAAACATCACTAAGTGTGTACTGAATACCAGATTCTGTGCTGAGCATTGGGCCCACATAGACAAACGAGAGATGGACATTCTCCTCCAGAAGCTCATTTTCAAGGGAAGGAAGCAGATAAGTATATGAGTACAAAAGGTAGCGTGGTGATAAATTCTAACACAATGAACAATTTCCTACGGAAGCTTGCACGAGAGTATGATTTATTCTATCTGACAGGATTTGAATAGCCTTCATGGAGAAGGTAATATTTGAACTTGGACTTGAAGAGAGAGTGGCATTTTAAAATGAAAAGAATGGGAGAGAGCCCATTTCATAAAAAGAAGAAAATCTGAACAGTCATGAAAATGTATGGGAATGTCATAAAGTACAGTGCAAGTAGACAACGGGGATTGGGTAATGGAAGGAAGGAAATTAAGCTGAAATTCGAGTTGGGATAGATGCTGAGGGCCTAGAGAGCCAGGCGTTGAATCTAAGGCATGTCATAGTCCAGTCTCTGTTTTAGACAGGAGCCTCTGGCCACAGCAGGAAGAGGTGTATTGGAGAAGGGTAAGCCTGGAGGTCTAGAGGCTGCTGAAGAGCTGATCAGGAGGGGATGGTGGCCTAAATTACCAGGGTTTATAGACACATACCATCAGATACAAGTTGTTAAAAGAAATCTCTCAGCCTTAATTTGCGCTTTTCTCTTCATATTCACAGCTTAACTCCAGTGTTGCCATCGCCATAGAGGTGAATTTTTCAAAGGACTGAAATTAAGTTCTCAACGAAGCTGAGAATCAACAGTTGTTATTGTGGGTGAACCACTTGCCCAGCCCCCAAACTTCTTCTCAGCTCTCAATAAGCCTAATTGTGGGTCTCTAAAATAAGGGCTATTCAAAACTGGCTGGGCACAGGAAGTCACTTAAGGAGATTAACACTCTCTATTGAAGTGGAAGGTATAAATCCATATCTATTCAAGATAGAATTGCTTTTCCTGGGAGCACATAGGAGACTTTCACATCCATGGTAGGTGTTGCCAAAGCTTTCAACTGACTGGATAGGGCATTGCTTTGTGCTGGCTATGTCCAGCAAGGCTATGTCATAACTGGGTAGCTTGGCACCGTGGAAATCTATTATCTAGCAGTTCTGGAAGCTAGACAGCCAAGTTCAAGGTGTTGGCAAGGTCAAGTCCCTCTGAGAACTGTGAGAGAGAATCTGTTCCATGCCTCTTAGGAGGCTCCTGGTAGTTTGCTGGCATTCCTTAGTTTCTTCTGTATCATCCTGATCTCTGCCTTCCTCTTCAATGGTTCTCTCCCTGTGTACATGTCTATGTCCAAATTTCCCCTTTCTATATACACTAGTCATATTGGATTAAAGGTCCATCATATCCCAGTATAATATCATCATAACTTAACTAATTACATTTGCAACAACCCTATTTCCAAATAAGGTCATATTCTGGGGTATTTTAACTCAATCTATGAATGGAAGGGGGCAGGAGGACTCAATTCAACCTATAACAGAGGGAAAGATGAAATATCCTTTTCCTTTCTCCCCTAAGTATTAAGGTATCAACTCTTCCATCAGGTTTTGCCCTGAGAGGGGGTCTCTTCTCTACACCTCAGTTTCCTCTAACTGCAGTAGCAGGAAACTGGGGCACAACACCAGCTTTTCTTTCTTTCTTTCTTTTTTTTTTTTTTTTTTTTGAGTTGGGGTCTCACTCTGTTGCCCAGTCTGGAGTGCCGTGGCCGCTCCCAGCCACTGCATCCTCGACCTGCTAGGGCTCCGGCGATCCTTACACCTCAGTCTTCTAAGTAGCTGGAATTACAGGCACACGCTACCATGCCCAGCTAGTTTTTTGATTTTTATTGTAGAGATGATGTCTCACCAAGTTGCCCAGGCGGGTCTCGAACCTGCGGGCTCAGGCAAACCACTCACCTCAGCCTCCCAAGGCACGGGATTATAGGCTGAGCCACCCAGCCTGGCTAACTTTTCTTAAAATACTGGTATAAAGCCAAACTGAAGACCAAGCAACTAAAATGCATGGAGAAATTAAGTTAAGTAAAATAAACCAAGATAGAAAGACAAATACTGCATGGTCTTATTCTTACGTGGAATCTAAAAAATTGATCCCATATATAGAGAGAATAGAATGATAGTCAACAGAGACTGGGGCAGTTGGGGTGGGCGGAGAGGAAGTTTGCAGAAATGTTGGTCAAAAGATACAAAATTGCAGTGAGATAGCATGTATAAGTTCAAGAGATCTATTGTACAGCATGCTGACCACAGTTAATGCTGATACTTCATATTTCTGAAAAATGTGAAATGTTCTCACTACATAAATAACTATGTGAGACAATGCATTTGTTAATTAGTTGAATGTAATCCTTTCACAATGTATATATTCTTCAAAACAACATGTCGTGCAGGATAAATACATGCAATCTTATCAATTTAAGAAATAAAATAATAAATAGTACAATGCCATAGAGATCTTCAAAGGCTATTCAAATAACGTCTTCCATTATGTTTGCTATAAGCTGTATCCATAAGCATGATATATTTGGTGAATTGGATTTTGAAACCGAATGGCCTCTGTTGGACATACATAGGGCCTCACATCTATTTAGGAAGGAAGAGCCATGCACAGGGAGGGGAGCAACATTCAGAATGAGCTTCTGGGTTATGAAGAGATAGGGAGTGAGGTCAGCCTAGAAGTCCAGTGTGGGGCACCAAACTAATGATATTTCCAGTGGGAGGCTGAGTTCAGGGACAATGTCTGTGAAATTGTGCAATAAAAGACAGAACGTTTACTGGACATAAAAACAGAAGAGCCTAAGTCATTTTCTCATTCTGTGAGTATATTGAGATACCCATGGGCTTTGAGCTAGGTTTTATCTTATTGACCAGACAATTCCATGACCACATTGGTTTTAACTGCACAGAACAGAATAATTGTCTGAGCTCTCTGGGATTTTGTGGAATTTTACTTTTACTCTAAGCTGCAACATGATCTCTCCTAAACTCCAACATAACTTTGAATCCCATGGATTAATTTTCTTCTGTGAACCACACCTTTGAAATAATAAACATGGTCTTCATGAGATTCATTTTCTTTCTATTTACCTAGATTTGTTCTTATTTCTTATGGCCGCATTGAATTTAGTTAGCCAAGAGTAGTCAGCTTCTCTAGGCTACATTGTAATGCTTTCTATAATGATTGACAAAGAAGGGTTCATTCTCATATTGCCTTATCCCAAACCATTGGTTTCACCCCCACCTCCTGTTGGCTTGGAAGGAATGTGTAAAGAAGGAGATGGGGAAGTAAACAATTCCATCTACTACCTGTGTGAGACTTATCCAGTTCAATGCCTGACATATAGTAAGTGCTCAACAAATGGTAGCATTTTTTCCTCTTTGTAGGCAATTGTTATCCATTATTCTCTATTATAAAGCATCCCTAGCTCTACTCAAAGTAAAATTTCACTGACCAGGCATAGTGGTTCATGCCTAAAATCCTAGTACTTTGGGAGGCCAATGTGGGAGGATTGTCTACATCCAGGAATTTGAGACCAGCTTGGCAATATAGTGAGGCCTTGTCTCTACAAAAATAAAACAAAAAAATTAGCCAGGCATGGTGGAGAACCTCTGTAGTCTCAGCTACTGGGGAGGCTGAGATGAAAGAATTGCCTGAGTCCGGGTGGTTGAGGCTGTGGTAAGCCATGAACATGTCACTGCATTCCAGCCTGAGCAACAGTGAAACCCTGACTCAGGAAAAAAAAAAAAAGTAAAAAGTAAAAGTCCACAAAATCCCAGATAGCTTAATTATTTTATTCCATGCATTTAAAAACAATGTGGTCATGTAGTTGTCTGGTCTATAAGATAGAACCCAGCTCAAATCCCATGGGTATCTCAATATACTCATAGAATGTGAAAATGGCTTAGAACCTTCTGTTTTTATGTCCAATAAACTTTCTTTTATTGCACAATTTCACAGACATTGTCCCCTGAACTCAACCTCCCACTGGAAATCTCATTAGTTTTGGTGCCCCACACTGGACTTTTAGGCTGACCTCACTCCTTATCTCCTGGTAACCCAGTCATGTAAACACTGAGATGAAAAAGATGACAGAGACAATATTCCATCTTTAGACGTCTGATCATAGGGAGCCGTTACTTGTTCCTAAGGCACCCGTCCCCTTTTCTATCCTTGCTTCCTTAGCCAGTCATCACTTGGGAATGGAAAACACAGGCAACCCATTAGAGAGTAACTGGGGACTCACAGACCGGGCCATAACACCTCCTCCAAGTTCTGAGCAAGGATGGTTGGCTTTCAACCTGTGATGATTTCCAAAGAGACATCATCTCACTTATCAGTAACAACTTTTTTACAAACAGTCTAAAAACTCTCCCGATTTTTTCCTCTCTCTCTCTCTCTCTCTCTCTCTCTCTCTCTCTCAATTCGCTAGAAGTCATCAATGGCAATAACCCAAAGAGAAAGTAGTAGTGGAGGACAGCAGTGGGAGAACCATTTACAAGTATGATACTTTGCCCTATGTGAACTGCTCGCACTCATCAACTGGAAAAAGACTGACCCTGTGGAACCCATTGTCCTATTCCCATTGTACCTTGCTGTGATGCTCAGTGGTTGCCTACCGGGCTATGTGTGAAACACAGTTTGCCTCCAGTAAAAAGTAGCCAGTCATGATTTTGCCCACCAGCATCTAAACCAAAGCAGAAGGATACACATTTTCATAGACTTTTCTGGGTCTGATGGCATGGTAATAAGGTTTTGCCCCAAAACAATGGTCCTCACCTAGTTGCAACAGTATCTCCCTCCTGATCAGATAGCCAACCCAGGAGCACTCTGCATGGATTACATTTTTCTCAATATAGTATCTGGATTTCCAAAAAGTAGACCTGCCAAAGTGCAGATTAGACTCTGAGCACTAAAATCTTAAGTAGCTTCCTTTAAGTGATGAGTAAATGACACAAGTTTCCAAGATATGCAAACCTTTAATTGTCTCAGGCAATGGTACTATTTAGTAACTCTATTTATTAAGGGGGTAGGAACTGTATTTAGGACACCTTCACATGAGTGACAATTGAGAATTTCCTAACTTTCTGTACATTTGTGTATGCGCTATTCCACACGTGGATTGGACAGCTTATCACATGTAAGATGTTAGAGACACAATACCCTCTAATGTGTCTGCCTCAGAGGGCTCAGTCCCCTTGGAGAAGATGAGCAGTTACAAGGCCAGATAAGTGCATTCACAGAAGTATGTGAGAGCTGCTGAAGAGAATGGGGACAGTCCTTGTTGATACCAGTGACTCAATTCCCAAGTTGATGAAGCAGACACCCCATCACAAAGGCCAACCTGGTCTGACTGTAGTAATGTGCCAGCCTTCTCTCCCATAGCTTGCTCAGGTCTTCATTATTCCATCCACTAAGCCACATGCCTTCAAAGAACAGATGAGAATCTCAACAGCTACCCTCAGGATCTTTTCAGCTGAAAGTGATAGAAACTCAACTCCAGCCACGTTAAGTACAAATGAGATTTATTAGAGCAGTGGAATTACTCACGGCCTCAAAGCAATTGTTGCAGGAAAGGCAGCTCAGGGGTCACAGGAAAAGGAACTGGAGCCTTAGATCCATCGGAAATCTTTTCTCTCCTTCCCTCATCATGCTTCTCCCTGAGTGAGGGTGGAGGGCTGGGCAACTCAGGAATCACACCCTTATTGAGTCATGACCAGAAGAGAGAGGGAGGACTTTGCATATGTTATTGCTAACCCTTGAGTTGCAATAAGGGCAAGGCCATTGTTTTGGGGATGAAGAAACTGAATAGTAGAGAATTAAGTAATTTGCTTTGAGTTAGGTGGTTGGTAAAGAGCAGGGGAAGAATTCAAGGCCAGACTGGACATTCTGATTCCACAGCTTCTTTAATACACCACACTACCTATCAACAGTCGCCGAATGAGTGAATACGTGAACATGTACCTTGTAGACCTGAGTAAAAGGCAAACCCTTCCCAAATCTCCCTTGGTTCCACCCTAGCCAATCTTCATCCAACCTCAGTATTTTCATCTTCCTCTACGACCTTCCCCAAAACTGAGACAGCTCCAGCCAAAAAGAAAACAAAAATAAACAAACAAACAAAAAACAATTCCAAAACCTCTGATTGTTCTTGCAAGAGCTCCCCAAGAGGAAATGAGAGATGAAGGAGCCTGGGCTGCTGACTATTATGCAAGATGGGCAAAGGCATCTTCTGGGCATTTTGTATACTGACAACACATCTCTCATGACCTAATCACCCTCACTTTGGGGATGTGCTTTGAAAATTATGGATAAATGTGAACATACACTTAAAAACTCCAACCTTGGGAATCCATGTCTACAGCGGCACAGGGTCATGATAGCTAACCAAGATAGCTGTCATGTGAAGATAGTCTCTTATCTTCTTTGTCTATCAAACTCCTGAGAGACTTTGTCTGGTCCTACAGTGGCTACTGGCTTAGGCACGCAGCAGGAATAGGAGGACATCTGACTGGACAGTGCATCCGTCTGGGATAATAAAAAGAGAACCGAGGAATGGGCCCAAGAGACTGAACCGACCTTCCTTGTATCTGTGTTTGTAAGCCTTAAGAGAAAAGCTGGCTTTTTGGAGCATCTGAGCTGTATGACAGAAAGAGAGTACCCCGGGGGAAAGAGTTAGGGCTTTATATGACGTAGAATATTCACTTCCACAATTTATCAAGAACTGAGTCAGGAAAGCAGAAGGTCTCTCATATTCCAAATGGAGTCTGGGGATGCAAGTATTTATAGCTGGACATGTTGCCTCTGTTAATAAAGAAAATGAAGAAATGGAAAATGGGTAAAAGTAAAAAAAAAATAACTGTAACAAAATCTAATAACATCTGGGGAAAAAGAGGAAAGACGGGCAGTAACATAGAAACCATATGTATTATGTTTTAGAACATAAAGCCAAAAATTATAGTCTAAATTGATAAAGTAGTAAATAAAGACTATAGCACATTATTTAGAATGATGGGGCTTACAACAAATGTTAAAAGAAAATAAAGGAAATAAACAAGTTTGTAGCTCCTGTAGTTTGGAAGCAGGGAGGATGATTTTTTATTTACTTACATTGTTGTAATCTTTTTTTATACTCTATGTGATACAGTAATAATAACTGTAAGTATAGAGAGAAAAATATGAGCTTTTTTTATACGTTAAGCAAGTAAAACAGGATAGATTTGCTATAAATGTACCTAATACCAGTTTTGAGCACATAGTATATGCTCAACAAATATTTGTTAATTTTTTTAAAAATTGGTCACAAAATTATTTTTAAATAAAAAGTAAAGCTAAATATTTATATATTATCAAAAAATCATGAAAGGATAACAAAAGTTAGAATATATGATGTTCTTCAACTTGATGAGAACTAACTAGAGCTTTTGATTGGTGCCCGATCTATGCTGAAAGAGAAAATAATAATTTCTCCTGAGTGAGGTAAGTCAGTTTATTTCATGTCCTTTCTTATCAGTTTTCTCATGTATAAAATGAGAATAAGAACATAAATTTATTTTAGAGGGATTTTTTTTTAAGAAAGATGTAGGAAACTATTTGTGCTGTGACTATCAAACACTATCCATTCGCCTTAAAAAGCAGCCAATAGTCACTACTTTCATGCTTTTAAAATAACAATACCTAACATTAATATAAGAAACAGGCATTGAATAAAAAAATATAATTTTCAGGTTATATTATTCAAGATATTCAATATTTTGCAATTGGTAAGATAATGGAAGGCAACAGAAAATTACTGCTAAAGGCCTTAATACTGTATATTCCCTTTGGTTCAGCAATTCTGTTTCTAGAATCGTATTCTAAGGAAATAATTAGGCAAATTTTGAAAAGGTGTAACACAACGATTTATATTGGTGCAGACTTTGTATTACCCCAAATTTGGGAGAGAAACATAAATTTCTAACCACAGAAGGTTAATTTTTAAATCATGCTGTAGTTTCAGAATGGAATACTATGTAGCCATTAAAAACAATTATGCTAGAACTATGTATTGACTTAGAAAGCATTCCCTAGCCAACATACTATTAAGTGACAAAGATACATTTTAAAACAATATGCATACTGTAGCTTCATTTTGTTATTGCACGTATAATATAATATAACTCATGTGCAGATATGAGTAAAGACTAAAATTAATACACTACAATAGTCAAGTGAATACCTCTGAGTGATACATTTATAACAGATTCATTTTCTTCTTTGTATTTTGTCTTAATACTTAACACATTCAGTAGCAGGTTAGCAAGTAATGACTTTTATAATCATTTAGCAACAATAAAGCTATCTTAATTTTCAACACTAAAATATATTATCTCCAGTTTTACCACAGTCCTACTGAGCCATTTGCCCTGGTTGTATCCTGACATTCCATTTACTACTCTGTGTCCCTGACAACAAGATAATGGAGAGCATGAAAGTAAGCTCTACTTCATAGAGCTGTCAGCCTCAACTTAATCTCTAAGAATCACATAATGGTGCTACTTTATTCCTCGATGTAATGTTCAAACATAATTACCCACTCATAAACCTTTATCATTAGTAGAAAATGCCCTAGACTGGGATTTAGGAGGTTTCCGTACCTTTCCCTTGCATCCACTACTTGTTTGGGCAAATCGCTCCGCAGGACTTCTTAGAGGCCCACTGGGGATTTCAGGGACTTAAGCCTACATAAGTTTTACTTCTATCACTCAAAGATTTAATATTTTTTTCTGGTTTCTTATCTCTCTTTGGGATTAAAAGTGAACGTAAAGGACTTTTCCTGCTGTTTTTTATAGATGTAAAATAGAAGGCCTGGATTTAAAAATATCTTTATTTGAATGTTCACTCTAACAGTTATATTTTGTGTGACAGATATCTTCACCTTTCTGAGGTTCGGCTCCATCACCTTAAGAATAGGCTAATAAAATGGTCTACTTCTTAAGATCGAAGGAATGAGATATTACAACTACATCCCTTGGTGTAGTCCCTGATACACAGGACGTGCTTGACAAACATTAGCTGTTGCTATCAGTGGTTACAACAGTTACTCACCTCTACTCAAAAATTAAGCCCTAGTCATAAGAGACTATATAGGACTGAGAAAAAAAATAAAACTGAAATTTTGTTAAATACAAACAGACACTCCCGTTGATGATAAGCTGAAATTTGTTAAATTGATGGAAAAAAGAGATGATTCTACATACAGAATTTCCTGGGTTCACAGGAACTTCAGAGTCATCCCTTCTTATCATTAGTAAAACAATTTGTTTTAAAATGCTTTAACAGCAACCACAACTTATAATGCTCTAATGAAATCAGCTCTTATTTCATCATAGCTAAACAGTGATTTAATTTAAGTGTTTATTTCAGCAGACCCTTTATCCGTTTCCATTCAAAAGTCTGCCACAATAAATTGCATTTGAACAGTTTTAATACTAAGGCTTGTACAAAGATTGCCTGTGATTGTAGGTAAACATAGGTTTTTTTTCTTTGCAGCACTTGAAAGTGCTCTTGTAATTTTACCCCCAAATTCTGAATTTCAAATAGAAAGCAGGGGATTTACCAAAATATGTGAAGAAGAATCATGTTTTCATGTTCTTTCATTTTGGCAGGAACTCTTGTTTCAATTGAAAACATTCCCTTGCCATTACGGAAACCCAAAGGGCAATCATGAGTTAAGACCTGAAAAATAAAACTGAGAGAAAAGACTGGAATAAACATGTGGTTGTCATTTTCAGGGCCACAGAGAGGGGAAGTGGTTTTCCACTGCTAGCTAAGCAAAGGCAAACACTGGTACCACATTCACGTGGAAGGCAGGCAGTAAAATTACAAAGAGATGGTGGTTCGCCTTTTTCGTTTATGGTGAAGCAGGTGCTGACTAGCTTTGCAATTATGACTGCATAGCTTAGGATCGTGATGCCACTTGAATTTGAGATAACGGTTGTCTATTTCCATTTGTGACATCCCGCATCCATTCTGAAAGACAAGACCATCTTGCTTGCTCCGGACCCTCCTCCATAAAGATGAACCTTAGTAGGTTTTAGGACTTCCCCAAGACCACAGTAAGAAGTTCAATTGGAAATCACTATCCCCGAATTATCTTAGAAATTATTGTCTGTCTGTGAAGTAAAAAATAAAAATAAAATAAATAAATGAAATGAGCCGAGCTCGGTGGCTCAGCCTGTAATCCCGCGCCTTTGGAAGGCTGAGGTGAGTGGATTGCATGAGCCCGCGGGTTCGAGACCTGCCTGGACAGGCGAGACCTCATCTCTACAATAAATCAAAAAATTAGCCGGGCGTGGTAGTGCACGCCTGTAGTTCCAGCTACCTGGAAGGCTGAGGCGGAAGGATCAGCCGGAGCCCAGCAGGTCAAGGCTGCGGTGGCCGGGAGCAGCCACTGCACTCCAGTCTGGGCGACAGTGAGACTCTAACTCAAAAAAAATAAAAATAAATGAAGTGGTGTTTTTGTTTTACAATACTAGGTTATAAAAACAGTATTAACCTATAGAAATCATTCTTCCAGCCTCCTTTAGAGCTTGTGGTCACTATTCCTGTTTTTCCTGTATAATCTCACCTCATCCACTCTAGACTTAAATCTGACTTCATTCACATTCAAGCAAAGACACATTTGTAAGATATCTTAACGTTGGTGTGGGAATGGCAGACATTACTAACTGATTACAGCACTCTTCCCAACTTAGCCCAGATGATGGGCCTTCTCTCTCCAGAAAACCAGACCCAATTGATTTGGGATGAAACTCCTTCGCCATTTCCAGTTCTGAGCCCAGTCCCTCTGACCTTGTGGCCCCATCACCCAATAACATTGTCTCTGCCAACCATGTGGTCCTGGGTACATTTGTGAACCTCTCCACACTTATAAAATGAGGATCTTGTAATTGCTCCACATTTAGGCTATAATAAGATAACGTATTGGGTTGATGCGTAAGTCCATGGCATTTGTTTTTGGCAGGGCAACACGGTGGTGTTGAGAGAGTTTGTTTATCGTTTGTCATTTGACATTTGGAGAGAATGTTGTGCTTGTAAATACACCTTGCGTTTTGCAGATTTGAAGAAAGTTAGTGGTATTTGTGGGCTAAAGAAGATGGAGTGTCAAGTGGAAAAAAATGAAAATTTCTGACATATTCTTTGTTTGAGTTTAACAGAGGAATATAGGCAGCGGAGGCAGCTTGAAAACATTTGTGCATGTACTGAGAGAATTCCACTGGAGAAAGCATGGCAAGAAAATCGTTTTATCATTTCAAAGAGGGCCAATTTGACCTGAGTAGTGCTCTACATTCAGGAAGACCATGTTTGATGAAAATCATTTAAACACTTTAATCAGCGATGATCCACGTCAGTCAACCTGAGAATTGACAAATGTGATGAACTGTAACCAATCATCGTGTGACATTTGCATTCCACGGGCAAGTGAAAAACACTACAAACTTAGGCATCAACCCAAAATATTAAAACAATATGTAAGTACATAGGAGGATTACTATTTTTAACATTATATGATGATCTTTTATTCCACTCACTTCAACAGTTTCCATCATATCCAGCTTTTCCCTTCAGAAAATTCTAGGCTGCCCTATACACAGCAGTGAATCATCTCACACGGACCTCACACATAATTTGTTCGCAATAAATGTTACCCCCTCCCCATTCCTTATTCACTTTTTTTTCTCACCATTTTACTAACAAGGACTTATTCACTCTTGGTAATGTTACTCATTCATCAACTGAAGGTGTTCACACTAGAATCTTCCCCAGTGCAATAAATTACAAAGCAGGATTTTAAAGCAATATCTTGGCGAGCTTCATTACTCATTCAGCTACAGGTCTCTGCAAACTTCTTGCCCTTACAGAGGAAAAACCCTGAAAAGTAGTGTGTCAGTGATGGGGGACGCCAAGCCTTCTCCTCTCCGAAAGATAATGATGGTGCTACTAATGATGATGACAGTGATGGTGACAGTGGTCATGATGTGATAAACATTGAGCGCTCCCTTCATGCTTGTCATTTATTACTAATCTTATTTCAACCTTAGGTGATAATATTAATGTCAACTTAGACATCAGAAAATTGGCACAGAGGTTAAACAACTTGCCGTGTTAGAAGGACAGTTAGCGGAAACAAAACCTTGAAAACTGTGCCAAACATTTAAACAGCCATGCCACCCAGAAAGTCATCCTTGATTGGAGCAAGGACAAGTAGCATAAGCTGATGAAGGAAAGCCCGTATGGTCTATGCATAAAAATGCAAATTAAGGCAAGAACAGTCACAGCTTTGTTTTCATTTAACTGATGGCTGAACTTCTATAAAAGATAGTTTTAGCCGGGCTCGTTGGCTCAGCCTGTAATTCCAGCACTTTCGGAGGCCGAGGCGAGTGGATTACCTGAGCCCGTGGGTTCAAGACCAGCCCGGGCAACTTGGTGAGACCTCGTCTCCACAACAAATTTTTAAAAAGCTGGGCATGGTAGCATGTGTCTGCAGTTCCGGCTAGTTGGAAGGCTGAGGCAGATGGATCACCAGGTCCCAGCAGTTCAACACTGGGGTGGCCGTGAGTGTGCCACTGCACTCCAACCTGGGCAATGGAGTGAGACTCCGACTCAAAAAAAAAAAAAAGATAGTTTGTATCAAAATTAAATGCAAAAACCCCAAATTAAATGTACACATTGCTGCCAATAACACTAAGTTTATGGTTGAAAACGTATACAAAAAATGGCCACGAGAAAGTGGGAATAGAGGAATTCTAAACTATCGTGTGAGAGCAAGGCTCTTCTCAGATATACAAATGTGGAGATCTGTGCAATTAGATGTTGGTTCTGTGCAATTAGCAGTGACCCACACCCACGCTCCCTTTTACAGGAAGGAGCAGCAGTGGGAGGGGCTCACCATGACCAGTGGAGTGTGCTGGATTGGCCCTTGGTGCTACTTCTTGCCACCACCACCTTTCCTCTGGACTGTCACTTTCAAAGGAACAAGGGCAACTGGATGATTTTACAACATTTAAATAAACCTAGGAGAAAAATTTTCTCTGCAATGTCTACAGAACAGGAGAAATTTCAGATTCCTCCAGGTTTCAAAAACTACCCAGTTTCCAAAGGAAAGTGTTTTCATTGCCAACCAGGAAATACTGCAGCAGATCTTGAATGCTTTCTGCCTGAAGGTCTCCCAAGCTTCTTGGAATGAAAACAGCTTCAACAGACTCCTTCGTAAGTGGACTTTATCAGCATATAGAAAATATGGAGGTGTGCTTGGAGCAGGAAATTGGAGCAGGTACAAGAGCCATTCACCCTTGCAAAAGGAGGAGATCATACTCAGACCAGAGAATTATTTCCAAGGGATCCATGACTGCTTGCAAGACCACAAGTATAGTAACTGTGCCTGAGAGGTCATCCACATAGAAATCCAAAGGTGTCTTCTATTGACTGAGCAGTTCACAAGAAGACTTCAGGACTATGCCTTAGGTCACTTACATCAATAATTAATTTGTCGTTGGTTAATAGCATCATTTTAGATGTCCCTCAGATTAGCTTGATATTTCTAAGTGACTTTTAATTTAGCTTTTGTAACTTAAGATAATATTTTTACTCCAGTTTCTGGATGAATAATATTATTCTAATCATTTTCAAATACTAATTTATCAATGAATTTGTTGTAATTAATTAGTTAGTATGAGACAGTAATGTTATAGCTAAAAATTTTATATTTATACATAAAATATTTTAAAAATAAATATATTCTGCATTTTGTTTAGCTTTTATAATCAATATCTTTTAAATTCAGTATTCTTGTAACTTTGATTAAAGAGTCATCTTTAGACTGCTTAATTTGACAGAGAAAATATTTATCTTGAACTTCTTTACAATCATCACCATCCAAAAGGAAAGACTTTATTTTAGAAGCAGACGTGATGGCATGATAAAGAAGATTGTGGCTATCTTTTAAAACTTGGTAGCTTCTGTTCTCAGTAATTCCTAAACTTGAGCTGGGGAAAAAGGAACAAGTCTTCCACTCAGACACCAGCCCAATCCTGAGCATACCTATCTGACACTCTGGATGTTTAATATGGTTTTCCAAAAGAATGAGAAAAAAGAAAGGCATAGGATAAAGGGGAAGGCAGATAAGGAGAATAGATGGAAAGGAAGTGCCTTAGTCAGTTTGGACTGCCATTACAAAATACCATAAACTGGGTGGATTATATGCAACAGAAATTCATTTCTCACAGTTCTGGAGGCTGGGGAGGCCAAAATCAAGATACTGGCAGATTCAGTGTCTGGTGAGGGTTCACTTTCTATTTCACAGACAACTGTCTTTCCACTGTGTTCTCACATAATGGAAAGGGCAAAAATAAGCTTCCTTGGGTCTTTAAAAAATATATAGGCAGTAATCATATATGTAGGCAATAATCACATTCTCAAGCACTGCATTCACATGGCCTAATCACCTCCTAAAAGACCCCACTTCCTAATGCTATCACCTTGGAGGTCGGGATTTTAATATACGAATTTTGAGAGAACTCAAACATTTAGACCATAGCAGGGAGAAAGGTGAGGCAGAAATTCTAAGAATGCACTTTGACCAGCTCACCCATGCTGACAGGTAGAGGGAGCTCCAGAAGATGATTCACTCCTCACTCTCAGACTTCCTGTCACCTCACCTCCAGGTAATCTCCTACCTAAGTCTACCACCACGAAATCAAATTATCAGTGCATGCTCATTCAGTGTTATCTTCAAGCCTATGTGAAGCTCATGGCCACATACTTAATATCACAATTTATTCAATGTTTTTTCTTTTCTTGTTTCTAGGTGAAATTGACTGCTAACTTCAGTTTTCACAAATGGCCAGAGCGATTAAATTAGGAACAAAATCATCGCTTAGCTAACAAAGATACCTTCCTTTACACAAGAAACCGATGACCTACAATTGTACATGTACATTTCCCCGAGTGAAGTTTAAAATGTTCTAACATCATTATTTTTAAAAACTCTACAATAACTTTTTTGAGATGAAGAAATATTTCTAAAATGTTGCTACTTATCTTCCATATATTATGTTTTATTAAATCTTAGTCCTACATATTTCTTTAAAGAGGGGGAACTCCTGCAATTAGCACTT
Source organism: Carlito syrichta (assembly GCF_000164805.1). Lineage (NCBI taxonomy): Eukaryota > Metazoa > Chordata > Mammalia > Primates > Tarsiidae > Carlito > Carlito syrichta. The sequence goes on from NW_007247525.1 coordinate 205,480, forward strand.
GAACCTGGTTCATTGGTGCCCGGTGTGAAACCATTTCCCTGGTGTGAGAGATAGTCCTGCTTTATTTGAGAGCAGCTCTGTCCAATAGGACCTCCTTCAATAATGAAAATGTTCTCTTTGCTGTCCAATACAGTGGATAGTAGCCCTGTGACTATTAAACACTTGAAATGTGACTAGTGTAACTGAGGAATTGATTTTGAGGTTTCACACAATTGTAATTAATTTAAATTGAAATAGGACATACAACTGTGCCTATCACATTGGACAACACAATTGTAGATTCCCAAAGATTCTTGGAACATGGGAGAAGGCCACTTCCTGAAACTATCTTGGTTCGTGCTTAATGTCAAACACAACATCCATGAAAACAGCATTTTTCAAATTACTTAGCCTAGAGTGGGCTTTTCAGTAAGGCATTCCCTGATCACCCCATATAATTGCAACCCTCTATACCCCAACACCCTCAATCCTGTTTGCCTGCTTATCATCAGCTGATAGATGATAGATTTTAGTTATTTGTTTATAGCCTGCCTTCTTCAAATAGAACATCAGCACCAGAAAGATAAGCATTTTCATCTACTTTGTTCAGTGATGTATATGATACACACACACACACCACCACCACCACCACCACCACCACCATGTACCATAACAAATGGATGGTTGAGCCCAGCATGTGCAGCCCACATCCCTGCTGTGTGACAGGTATCTGGATAATTATTGACTTGGCTGCCTCAGTGTAGGACAGTCTATGTCCTCAGCAAATTGTGACCAGATTGTTCAGTGGATCTGCCATGGTTTGAGGGCCACTGTGGCTCAGGAAAGGATTCTTTAATTTGGACTTTTGGAAATAATCAATGGAAAAGAACAAAAATAACACTCCAATTGCTCTCCAAGGCTTGCTAAACAGCTACTATGGACACATTATATAGACACAGGCTAATATAGAGCAATTTATATTCTGTATCACATGGCTATGGCTTTAGTTAACCACCAATTCTTTCTCCCTAAGACAAAGGGGTTCAATTATGGCTGTGCATTAGAACCCGTTGCAGATCTTCTAAAATGTGTACTTTGGCTCCCCAGAATTTCCAGAGATGAGGCACAAACATGCAGAATTCTGTGAAGCCAGACATGAAAACCACTGCTCTAAATGGACAAACTCTTCTTCTCAAATGGCAAATGTGGGTCCCAGACTCAGTCTCCTTTTTTTGCACCCATAAATCCTTTCCCCATCCCCTGAGATATTATCTGGCCTCCATTGCCTCTGTGCTCAAATAGTAAGACGTGAATTTTCTAGGCTTGAGCACTGGCATCCCACTTACCCAGTGCCAGATTGGATTTTCCTTACATGTCCTTATTTGTGATGCCTTTCACATCTATACTCAAGGAGTTCTGCCTCTGTGCCATCTGCCTGCCTGTGAAAGTTTTAGAGTTCTTTCTCTAAATCAGTGGTTCAAAAAACTTAAGTGTATAAGAATCACCCGGGGAGCTTATTGAGCCAACTTCCTGGGCTCCACCCCAGGGATTCTGGGTCAGTGGAATGGGAAGGAATCCATGACTCTGCATTTTATGCAAGTTACAGGTGAAGCCAACGCTCTGAGGCCTACATGTTGAAAAACCACTGTTCTTTTTCCCCCCCTTTTAATTGCTTTTGTTTTAAAGATGTGGGGTACAGTTCAGTGTTAGATATACAAATGCTCATTATGCAGGTACCCTTGTTGATGAGGTGTGTCCCCCCTCAGCAGTTTCCTGCCAATCCTTTTCCTATAGGATGATAGGAAATTATGACAATTGTTCAAGGTCTGCTTATGAGTGAGAACATGTGATGCTCAGTCCTTTGTTTCTGTGATACATCACTCAGTATTACAGACTCTGAGTCCATCCAGGTTGCTGTGAAGTTCATGATTTTGTCCTTCTTTATGGCTGCATAATATTCCATCAGGTATATGTACCACATTTTTTTTATCCAGTTCTTTTTTGATGGGCATCAAATTGGTTCCATGTTCTTGCTACTGTGAACAATGCTGCAATAAACATATGTATGCGGGTATCTTTTTTACAAAGTGATTTGAGTTCTTCCGAGTATATTTCCAGTAGAGGAATTGCAGGGACATATGGAAGGTCGATTTTTAGATCTTTTAGGAATCGCCACACTGGTTTCCACAGAGGCTGTACTGGTTTACACTCCCACCAACAGTGTAGAAGTGTTCCCTTTTTGCCGAATCCTCTCCAGCATCTGTTTTTGTTTTTGTTTTTGTTTTTGTTTTGAGTTCTTGATGATGGCCATCCTAACTGGAGTTAGGTGGTATCTCAGTGTGGTTTTAATTTGCATTTCTTTGATGACTAGTGAGGCTGAGCATTTTTTCATGTATCTGTTGGCTATTTGTATGTCTTCTGTTGAGAAGTGTCTGTTCATATCTTTTGCCAACTTTGCAATGTGGCTGTTTATTTTTTTTCTTTTTGGCACATTTGAGTTTCTTGTAGATCCTAGATGTTACTCATCTTGGACAAAGCCTCCACCACCCACCACTGGACAGAGAAGAACCTGTTCAGTAAATGGTGCTGGGAAAACTGGCTGACCACATGCAGAAGATTAAAACAAGACTCCTACTTATCACCATACACAAAAATCAACTCTAAATGGATCAGAGACCTAAACGTAAGGCCTCAAACTATAAGAACTTCAGAAAATGCAGGAGACGCCCTTATGGAAATTGGAATAGGCAACCAATTCCTGATCAAAACCCCAAAAGCTCATGCCATAAGGGATAAGATAGACAGTTGGACCTCATCAAACTGACAAGCTTCTGCAAAGCCGAAGAAACCATCAAGAGAGCAGGGAGACAGCCCAAAGACTGGTAAAAAATATATTCCAGCTGTATGCCAGCTGTATGTCTGTATGTTCCTACCAGTGTTTCTCTCACTATGATGTGGATGCAAGTAACTAAGGGATCTTGCTAAAGTTCAGGCTCTGATTCAGTACATCTGGAGTGGGGCCTAAAATTCTGCCTAATTAGGGCAGGTAATGCGTGATGCTGCCAGTCTAAAGACCACTCTTTGAATATTCAGGATTTATGAGGCTCCACCCATGATGAATGGAATAGCTATATCTTTCTGCTCTGTCAATGTTGTGGATTGATTGTATCCCCAAAAGGATATGTTGAAATCCTAACCCCCATTACCTGTGAATATCACCTTATTTGGAAATATGGTCTTTGCAAATGTTATCAAGTTAAAACAAGGCCATGCTGGACTCGGGTGAATCCTAATCCAATTGCTGGGGTTCTTATAATTCAAGGGAAATTTGGATGCAGACACACAGAGAAGCATGCCATATGAAGACAGAGATAGAGATTGAAGTGATGCATCTACAAGTCAAGGAACACCAAGGATTGCCAGAAGCCTCTAGAAGTTAGGACGAGACAAAGAAGAATGATCCCCTGGAGTCTTCAGAGAGGCTATAGGCTCGGCAGCACCATGATTTTGGACTTGTGGCCTCTAAAATGGGAGACAATGAAATTCTGTTGTATTAAGCACCTACTTCCCTAGGAAACCAATAGTCAGTTACTTTGGTTCACACAACTCAGTGACCATATACTGACCCAACCTACCACCTGACCAGTGGTGGCTGCACAATGATCATGACATTCCCATGGTCTTCCATTTTCCACAGTCAGTTTTTTATTTACCACACTGAGAGAGAAGACCAATCTTCTTGACCTTATTTTGAGTGGGGAGAAAAGCAGAGTTTCTTAAAAAAAAAAAATAATAATTCCACCACTCAAAGATGGTACCCCGGGAGTAATCAATTTTTTTTTGTGAATTCTTAGAGCTTTTCCCCTTTCAAATATTTTCTTTGTTGAATCAAGAATTAAAGCAATTCCTGATATACATCAAAGGCATACGATGGCCTTTTCAAAATCTCCAAAAGTTTTTATTTTTATGTGGTTTTAAATATACGCCACATGGAATTTGTAAGATTTAAGAATTAAACTATGATGAAATACAGGGGTCAGATAAAAGTAAAAATAATTTGATCTTTTACAAAATATTATTTCAGAGGATATTTCAAATCCTACCTACAGTGACTTAGGATACATACCTTAGAAATTATTTTTCACCAAATTACAAGTACATACATAGCAAATCAGAAATTCATCCTTGAATATTAGATAATAAAGAATGTGCAATATTTCAGAAGTCCTGATTTCTCATAATTAAGAGAGCTAATTAAAATCCCAGGTCATGAGCTTAAGTACACTTAAGTTTCTAAGTTGTTGTTTTTTTGTGTGTTTTTTTTTTGAGTTGGAGTTTCACTCTGTCGCCCAGACTGGAGTGCAGTGGCCGCT
>NW_007247525.1:209851-223550 GCF_000164805.1 Carlito syrichta
GCGATCCTTCTGCCTCAGCCTTCCCAGTAGCCGGAATTACAGGCGCGCGCTACCACGCCCGGCTGATTTTTTGATTTATTGTAGAGATGAGGTCTCGCCTGCCCAGGCGTCTCGAACCCGCGGGCTCAGTCTATCCACTCACCTCAGCCTCCCAAAGGCGCGGGATTACAGGTTGAGCCACTGAGCCCGGCTAAGTTTCTAAGTTTTAAATCCAGTGACTGATGACCACAACAGGGAGAGACAGAGTGAAAATGAATGAGTATATGACTTGGATCAGAAAATTAGGCTCACAGTAAATACCAGGTCTGGATAGCCATATGTCATGTGATGCCTCTGAAGCCCAGTTTCCTTAAGTCTGAAACTAGGCCAGGAACATCTATCCTTCCTACTCATTAGGAAGATGAAATGAAATACAGTATATAAAAAATTCAGTAAAATTAAATACAGTATGACATTTCCTACCAAAATACATTTAAATTAAATATCTTGCCAAAAACTAACCTTAAAGCCAGTTCAAGAAACTATTACTGCCACTTACATTATTTTTATTTTTTTGAGTTGGAGTCTCACTCCGTCACCCAGGCTGGAGCGCAGTGGCATGCTCACGGTCACCCCAGCATTAACCTGCTGGGCTCCAGAGATCTTTCAGCCTCAGCCTTCCAAGTAGCCAGAACTATAGGTGCACACTACCACACCTGGCTAATTTTTTTTTTTTCATTAATCGGTATTTTTTATTATGGTTTTGTGGGGTACAGTTAAGGGTTAGGTGTACAATTACGTTTCATTCAGGCACCCTGTTGATAAGAGGTGTTTTCCCATTCCCCGACAGATATTTGCTACTGTTAATCCCATCCTCCTCCCCCCATAGTTTCCCAGTACCGTCAGTCATTTTCTTATAGTATTGCATTGGATGTTCAAGGTCCATTATATGAGTGAGAACATGTGATATTCGGATCTTTGTTTCTGTGAGAGGTCACTCAGTATTATAGACTCTAGTTCCATCCAGGTTGCAGTGAAATTCATGATTTTGTTCTTTTTTATGGCTGTGTAGTATTCTATCGTGTATATGTACCACATTTTTTTAATCCAGTCCTCTTTTGATGGGCAGCATGGTTGTTTCCAGGTTCTTGCTATTGTGAACAACGCTGCGATAAACATACGTGTGCAGGTATCTTTTTTATAGAGTGATTTGTGTTCTTCAGGGTATATTCCCAGTAGGGGGATTGCAGGGTCATATGGAAGGTCAATTTTTAGAGCTTTTAGGAATCGCCACACTGCTTTCCACAGAGGTTGCACTAGTTTACACTCCCACCAACAGTGTAGAAGTGTTTTTTTGATATACTGTAGAGACAGGTCTCGCCAAGTTGCCCAGGCTGTTCTCAAATCCATGGGCTCAGGCAATTCCCTCACCTCAGCTTCCCGAAGTGCTGAAATTACAAGCTTGAGCCACCGCATCTGGCCTGTCACTTACATTTTTTAAACTATAATACAATCGAATCAACTACAACGTATTTATTTAAGAAACAAGTTACCATATTATTTAACAGGGACAATTTTCATTTCTCCATAATTACCATCTGGATGAAGTGATACTTGTTTCATGAAGAAAAAGTTAACTTGCCAATTTCTATTGATTAGCTGCAAAAGTATTTTAGCATCAATAGGGATGTGTCACACATACATTATATAGTCTAATAAATAATTTAATTTTAGCTATAATAGTGATCCAGACACCGTGCACGCACACACACGCACACACACATACACACATACTGATGGTTGATTTTGAGTATCAACTTGACTGAATTAAGGAAAATCCAAATAACTGGCAAAATATTATTTATTCTCAATCATTGCATGAATCATCCTCATTGCTAAAAGAGAAACCCAAGTGGTTTGACATTTGATTAGAGTTTTGGGACTATCCCAGGAGCATCTGTGAGGGTGTTTTCAGAGGAGATTAGTGTGGGAGTCAGTGGACTGAGTAGGCAAGATCCACCTTCAACACGGGCAGGCACCATCTAATCGGTCAGGAGCCAAGATGAAACAAAAAGGCAGAGTAGGGGGAAATTCTTGTTCTCTCTTCCAGAGCTGGGACGCTCTTCTTCTTCTGCCCTTGGAGGTCAGAACTCCAAGATCTCCAGCTTTTAGAGTCTGGGACTCACACCAATGTCCACCATGTCCCTCGGCTCTCCAGCCTTTGGCCTTGAAGTGAGTTACACCACTGGCTTCCCTGATTCTGAGGCCTTCGGACTTGGACTGGCACCACACTCCTGGCTCCAGCTGGCAGACAGCCTACCATCAGACTTCTCAGCCTCCATAATGGAGTGAACAATTCCCCTAATAAATCTCTTCTCATGTGTTTCTCAACCATATCCTATTGATTCTGTCTCTCTGGAGAACCCTGACTAAAACACACAACAAAGCAAAATACCAGGGGTGCCAAAAAATGTATTCACATTTTAAGAGCTGTTATTTGTGCATTATTTTTTGAAGTTGAATTGAATATGGTAGCAATGTGTAGTATAACTCAAAAGGTGACATTGAATCAAATGAATGCTAGCATCACCATGCACTAGGCAGGAGAGTCAAAAAAAATGGCAGAAGCACAGTTGTCTTTCAAGGAGTGCAAGACCATTTTGAAGTGGTATTTGAAATTTGAGAACATTGTGCAAGTACAACAATGGAGGTGAGTATGCAACAGAACCTCCAACACACCTAACAGCTGCACGCCTTCATGATGAGTTTGAGTTGCCTAGTCCTGTATGTGAAGAGCGCAAGGGGAGACCTGGAGCCCTTGCACAGCAACAAGTCCTGCTTCTGCTACTGGTGTTGGAACAGTCTGCACACTCGCCACAGAGGTCTACCAAACAACGTGCATGTGATACCGGAGTTAGCATAACAAGCGTATCATGCATTCTTAAAACAGCAAAATGGAAGTTTTCATCCTTAAATTATTACATGCACTAAATTAAGAAGACCCTGATTAAAGGGTACGGTATTATCAGTGGCTCCAAAACATGGTATGAGAGGATAAGTTTATGGGGGAAATGGTTTGGTCTGATGAAGCACAGTTTAAATTGAATGGAGAAGTGTGGTTGAGTTTCCACCATGTTCCCCTGACTTAACACCCTATGACGTCTACCTATGGGAGACCTTAAAGGATGTGTACTGTGGAAAACTGCCACACTGATGGTACTTCGGGAAGAAACTGAGATGGCATGCATAGTGATACAAGGGGACACTTTGGTCAATGTTGCTCAAGCAGTAGTTCGCCATAATCAGAAGTGTCTGGACACCAATGGTAACCACTTTGAGCACCTCTTGTAATTGCAGGAGTCAAACGTGACTTGTATTCACTTGTGTTATTGGTATATATTGAGTATTATAATTATAATATAGTTTTTTATTCTTTTCTAAAAATGTGTATGCAAGCAATCCCCCTCCTGGGAAGACACCCGGAGGAACACAAATCATTCTACAAAAAGACACCTGCACATGCTTGTTTATTTCTGCACTATTCACAATAGCAAAAACATGGAACCAACCCTACTCCCCATCGAAAGTCGACTGGATAAAGAAAATGTGGTACATATACATGACAGAATGTTATGCAGCCACAAAGAAAGACAAAATCACGAACTTCTCAGCAAATTGAATGGAGTTGAAGACAATCGTTCTTAGGGACATGTCACAGAAACAAAGAAATGAATACCACATGTTCTCACTCATAAGTGGGATCTGAACATTAATCACAATAGCACAAGGGAGGACTCAACAGTTGCAGGAAACTGCCATGGGAAGGAGGAAGACGGGGGTATGTAACAACACAAAGGACACCTGATCCTAAACCAGGGGAAGTGAGGACCAGATGGAGGTCCAAACTTCACCTGCACATACAAAACTTATGTACCTAATTCCTGACTGGTACCTCACATCTTTATAATAAAATAAAAAATAAATGTGTATACTTTTTTTGGCACCTGCCAATGCTGTGAAATAGAAACTACTACTTTACAGATAAGGAAACTATGATTTATTTATTTATTTGTTCTTATTTTAGAGTTGTGGGGTACAAGTGGGATTTACCACACAAGTAGGTTGCATGCAGGTGAAGTTTGGGCTTCTAACTGGCCTCTCTCCCCTCCCCCCGAGAGTAGACCAGATATCCAGTGTGTTTCCACTTTTCTTTGTTCCTCCTTTCTTCTTCCCTCCCCTAGTAGTGTCCAGTATCTGCCAATCCCAGCCTTGTGCTAGCGTGATCAGTGATTAAGGCGTGCTTATGAGTGAGAACATGCGGTATTCAGTTCTTTGTTCTTGTGATAGTTCACTTAGTATGGTCTCCAGCTGCATCCAAGTTGCTGTGAAGGCCATGATTTTTTGTGTGTGTGGTTGCATAATATTCCATCATGTATATGCACCACGTTTTCTTTATCCAGTCCACTTTCATTGGGCTTCTGGGTTGGTTCCATGTTTTTGCTATTGTGAATAATGCTGCAATAAACATGCTTGTGCAGGTGTTTTTTTGGTAGAGTGATTTCTGTTCCTCTGGTTATATTCCGAGAAGAGGTATTCCTGGATCATACGGAAGTTCAATTTTTAGTTCTTTGAGAAAGTGCCACACTGTTTTCCATAGAGGTTGAACTAACTTACATTCCCACCCACAGTGTGGAAGCGTCCCCTTTTCTCTGCAGCCATGCCAGCACCTGGTGTTTTTTAGCTTATTAATGATAGCTATCCTTTCCAGGGTTAGGTGGTATCTCAATGTAGTTTTGATTTGCATTTTTCTGATTAGTGAGGCTGAGCATTTTTCGTGTTTGTTGGCTACTTGTATGTCATCCTTTGAGAAGTACCTGATCATATCTTTTGTCCACTTTTTAACGGGGTTGTTTGTTTTTCTTTTCAATTTGCTTGAGTTCCTTGTACAGCCTGGATGTTAGGCCTTTGCCAGATGCAAATAGCTTGCAAATATTCCTTGCCGTTCTGTGGATTGTCTCTTTACTCCCTTGATGGTTTCTTTTGCTGTGCAAAAACTTTTCAGTTTGATACAGTCCCACCTGTCTATCTTATCTTTTGTAGCGTTTGTTTTTGAGGACTTGGCAATGAAGTCATTGCCTACTCTGGTGTACAGGATGGTGTTCCCTATGGTTAAGGAAACTAAAATATAAAGAAATGGGTACCTTACCCAAGATCTCTTAGGTACTAACTCCACCTTATTCATTGTATTCATAACAATTTAACATTTTTTGACAACTTTATTATGACTTAGTTATTGCTTTAATAATTTTCCTCTTTAGCTTATCACCCATTAATGTTACCTTCTTTTAAAATATACTCTAACATCTGTGAGGCTTACACCACCCTGCACTCCATCTTCCCATCATGTGTATACAACTCAAGTTTGTACCTTGGTGAAATCACACACATCTTGAAGGTAGCTCTCAAACCATCAAAGCCAAGAAATTAAATGCTTAAGCACCAAAGATCTTCAACACACTACGTTTGGGGGAGAGCTAACAATTTTCCTATCAGAAAATTTTCTGATGTCAAAGGAAATTTTTGAACACATCTGTTCTCTGAGAGAGAAGGAAGCTTAGCTCAGGAAGAGCAAATCTGAGAAGGTAGGGACACATTCCTCTCCTGTACGTTTTCTAGCACCCTTCCCACTCAAGACTGCACACAGACTTCATTTCTTAAATAAATTGAATCACTTATTCTCCATAGCATTCTTCCTCTGGGTCTTCAAACACGCAGTCTCTGAAGTGTGGAGAAAAACTTCCCTTGATAAAAATAGCCACAATTTTTCTGGAATAGAATTCTTTACCTTCCCCAAGGAGGCATTATAAGGTTATCTGCCAACATTCTTAATGGTAGCTGTTTCAAACAACATTAACCACTGTTTCGTGAGAAGCTACACCTCACCTGGCATCATGCTGGGCTGGGGTGGGGATGTGGATGCAAAGGTTCCTGTGTTCAGTAAGCTCCAACGAAGTTCAGAAAGCTCTGATGAAGAGGCAGGCATGAAATCACCATAGGTTTGACCAGGCTCGGTGGCTCACACCTATAATCCCAGCAGTTTGGGAGGCCACGGTGAGAGGATTGCCTGAGCCCGTGGGTTCGAGACCAGCCTGGGCAACTTGGTGAGACCTCATCTCTACAATAAATCAAAAAATTAGCCAGGCATGGTGACTCACATCTGTAGTCTCAGCTACTTGGAAGGCTGAGGTGGAAGGATTGCCTGAGCCCAGTAGGTAGAGGCTGTGGTGGTCGTGAGCATGCCACTGCACTTCAGCCTGGGCGATAGAGTGAGACTCTACTAAAAAAAAAAAAAAAGAAAGAAAGAAAGAAAGAAAGAAAGAAAGAAAGAAAGAAAGAAAGAAAGAAAGAAAGAAAGAAAGAAAGAAAGAAAAGAAATCACTATAGGTTATGGTATTGTAAAGCCTGAAGTGATAATGAACATCTAAGAGGAAGAATGTGATAGCATAGAGGACAGCAGTGGGGCACAGAGGGTTTAAAGAAGCAGGAACTGGCTAACAACTGGCAGAGAAGCTGGGATGATGAGTTCTGAAAAGCATGCCAAGCTTGGCTGGGAACGGAAGGAGAGAGATAAGACAACAGCTGGAGAAGAAGGCACAGTGGAGGGGGAGGGTCCTTAGTTGCATCTTCACATGCCTTGAGGACGATAGATTAAATTGCTTTAATATGAAGATTTTCCCCTATGGCTGACAGCTGCCATGGAAAATGTAATGGTGACAAATGGATATCTGAACAGCTTCAGATATAATGAAGTTATAGGGAAAAACATATCCTCTGGAACACCAGCTGGAATTTTAGATTAGTATGACAACTAGCCAAAAGTTCTATTTGTCTAGTCAGTAATGCCTTTGAGACTTCTGAAACAATTTTTCAACTCAGCAGTTGAAAAACAATTATGTTTGTAAAGGTACTGTTTAATCATTTGAGTAAACCTGGGTTCAAATACTAGCTTTCCCACTTGCTAGCAGTGTTCACCTTGGTTAACGTATTAAATTATCTGTATACCAGTTTCTTCATCAGTAAAATGGTAATAGCAGATAGTACCCCCATGGCAGCCTTGCTGAAGGAGCAAGTTAATTTGCATAAGGTGTTTAGAATAGTGACCAAACAAGAGTCAACCCTCAATATATTTAGCTATCACTGGCATTATTATAGTTATTAATACTATTGTTTGGCTCTTCTCTTCATCACAGTTCCTGTAAATATAAGGCAGTTTATTCACCTCATTTTACAGATGCGGCAAATTGACTTTCCGTGAGTAAATGATGATTCCTGTGAGCCCTATCATGAACCAGAATTATAACTAAGTTCCCAAACTTTCATTCATACACAGTCTAGTTTCTGTTAAATGGGAACAAATCTTTATAGGAGGGACACCACAATGGCAAAACAGTATGGAATTATTTGTTATGTAAAAACTGAAGCAATAAAAAAAGTAAGTTCATCTTTAGTTCATCGTACTTGCACTGGATCACAAGATCTACAAAAGTTAAAACAAATCTAATTGTATTAGAGAAAAAAATAATAACAGTAAAGGAAATTAAAAGAAAGAAATGTTGATATGTAGTGAAACATCCAAATTGATGTCGTTCATAAGCAGCCCTAAGCTCTATGGGACCTTGAAAGAGCTGTGATATGAATACAAACAGAACATCAAATCGATACTAAGGTTTTATATAAGAAACACATCAAGAAAGCTATGTTCATGATTGTCCATTTTGTAAAAGAGTCACAACACTCCTATCCATCATTGAAATGCTAGCACTCAGCACCTTGCCTGGAACAAAGTTAGTCTGTGATAATGTTAGTTTGTTGAATTTAATAAAATAAGTTAGAGAGTTGAAAATAATCTAAATCCCTCTTGAAAATTGACAGGCATATACTATCCACTACATACAGAAAATGAAGTGGAAATATTCAAAGATTCATAATCCATAATAAAAAAGGAAATGATTCTAAAGAAATAAAACAAAAATTAGATATCGTAAACATTGGAATGCACCAAATAATTGCATTTTGCAGACTTATTTTTTATGCTGTACATAAAATAAAGCAAGACAGGAATAATCTAATTTTGCAAAGGTCACATGGGGAAAAAAACAAGGAGAATGACAAGGGATAGAGAATAACTTTCACATGGAGCTAGGTCCCAAGCAAAATACATTGAGTTCATTCATAAATGTCAAGTTCTTTTTACTTCAAGAGCTCTTGAGGACATCCATGTAAATAACATAACAAGTTTTATATGTAACTGCAACCTTGTTTTTGATAAAGGGTTAAATTGTATTTAGAGTTTAATTTTATAAGTCAGAAAATAAGCTGGGTGTAGTGGCACATGCCTAAAGTCCCAGCTACTCAGGAGTCTGAGGTGGGAAGATTACTTGAGCCCAGGAGTTTGAGGTTGCAGTGAACCATGGTTGTGATATTGCACTGTAGCCTGGGTGACAGAGCAAGATCCTGACTCAAATAAAGAAATAGATAAATAAATAAATACTATAGTTTACAACAATTTCCAATGAAATCTTTACTTTTTTTTTTTTTAAAGATTCCTATGATCGAAGTTTAAGTGTCAGAAGTGTAGACAACTCACCTGTATAGCTGATTCTGATACTGGATATGATGAAACAGTTGGTATCACACCATGCGCAGTTATAAAACAACAAAATACATAAAGCAACTGTTTGTAGGCACTGGACAAGAGACAGCACAGGTCTGTGATTACCTGAGAGAAGAATAACATGTCAAGTGAGCTACACATTCATACTAGCTTTCTGTCCAGAGGCACTTCGAAGCTGTGGCCCAGGAAAGTACATACCAAGCAGAGAGAACAGTCTTGCTGAGTAAAGAAAACAGAGACTGAAGGTTAAGACTACTGAAGTGACTGGAATTGTGCTATAAAGAGTGGGAAAGAAGAGAGCTGTGCAGTGATGGATCTCCAGATGTCTGCATAAGTATCCCCTTGAGTTTTGCTAAATACTAAACCATACAATGCCAGGGCAAGGCTCTGCAATGCCTGGATAACAGCAGTTACAGGGAGCTGTGGGCCAAACAGAGAATACCAAGGCTTTTCAGTAGAGAAGTGTTGGAGTTCAACCAGTCACAACAGAAAGACTTTACTGAAGAGCCCACTTACTTAGTAGAGACCTGAAAAAGATCATATCTTAGAAAGATTCCGCTACTTCTAGAGTAATGGCTATTCTAGACTAGCCCAAAGAAAAAACAAGCTTATACAGGATCAAGCTGTCTGCCAGTAAATTAACTGCCTACCTGCACTAAACCTAATAACCGTAAAAGAAGGACAACAACATCCAGATTCAACAACTATCTAGTATCAGTAATGTCTAACAGTTAAAAAAATGAGTAGGCATGTGGGCAAGCAGGAATATGCAATATGTAAACAGGAGAAAAGTTAATGGAAATAGACTCTGAGGTGGCAAGATGTCAGAATTATCAGACTGGAAAATAACTATTCCAAATATGTGCACACACGTAAAGGAAAAAACATGGAAATAGCAAGTCAGCAGATAGAAATTTCAGCAGAGACATGAAAAAGGAAGAAAATGGAAATCATAACTTTAAAAATATATCTGAAATGAATAATTAATTAGATGTGCTTAACAAAAGATTGGGCACTGAAAACGAAAAAAAAATCAGTGAACTTGAAGACAGGCCAATAGACTCTCTCCCTCTAAAGCAGAGGGAAAAAAGAAAAATAGTGCTTCAATAACTTGTGGGACAATTTATTAAAATCTTAGAGAGAAACTGAGACCAAAAAAAATGCTTGAAAACATAATGTCAGAATATTTGCCAACTTTGATGAAAACTATCACTTCAGAGTTCAAGAATCTCAACAAACCTTAAGCAGATAAATACAAAGAAACCGCTTATCGACACATGACAGACAAATTGCTTAAAAATCAAGGATAAGGTCTTAAAAGCAGTCATAGAAAAGACAGGCATAGTCGGGCTTGGTGGCTCAGCCTGTAATCCCAGCGCTTTGGGAGGCCGAGGTAAGTGAATTGCCTGAGTCCGCGGGTTTGAGACCCGCCTGGGCAACTTGGCGAGACCTCATCTCTACAATAAATAAAAAATTAGCAGGGCATGGTAGTGCACACCTGTAGTTCCAGCTACTTGGAAGGCTGAGGCGGAAGGATCGCGGGAGCCCAGCAGGTCGAGGCTGCGGTGGCTGGGAGCATGCCACTGCACTCCCGTCTGGGCGATGGAGTGAGACTCCAACTCAAAAAAGAAAAAAGAAAGAAAACAAATCGCAAAATGGTAGACATGAACACAACCATTCCAATAATTGTCTTAAGTGTAAACTAGATACCTTAATTAAAAGGTAAATGCTGTCAGGCTGGATTTTAAAAACCCAACAATGCTAGTGACAAGACACACACTCTAAATATAAATTAAAAGGCTAAAAATAAAAGAATGAGAAAAGATGCAATCACTTGTCACAAGAAAGCTAGAGTAAATATATTAATGACAAAGTAGATTTCAAGCCTAATATATTAGCAAACAAATCTATCAGTATATAAAAAGGATGATACATCATGAATAAGTGTGGGGTCCATTCCCAGTAATGCAAAGTAGTTTCATCACATTAGCAAATATAATCTTAATAGATGCAGCAAAGTCCTTTAATAAAATTTCATACCTGTACATGATTTACAATAACTCTCAACAAACTAAGAATAGAATAAAATCTCCTGAATCTAATAGAGTATTTACAAGACTCCTACTGCTACCTTCATACTTGACAAAGAAAGATTTAATGATTTCTCCCTAAGAACAAGAATAAGGCAAGGATGTCCATTCACACTTCATTATAAAAAGTTTACAACAACAGCAAAAAAACTTCACAAGTACTACAACTAGGTGGTAAATTTAGCAAGGTCACAGAATACAAAGTCAATAAGCAAATTATTGTCCTCTAAAAGAAAGCCCTGACAAATATTTTTGCACCCTTAGGAAAGGTAAATATTTCTTAGAGATGACACAGAAAATGCTAATTATAAAGAAAATCATAAGACAAATGGAAAGCAGAAAAGAGGAAAAGAACAAGAGTAGCTGTTCTAATATCAGACAAAATAGACTTCAAACCAACAAAAGTCAAGAAGGACACAGAAAGTTGGGCAAATTGTTCATGTCTGTAATCTCAGCATTTTAGGAGACGGAGAAGAGGCTGAATTCAGCCCAGGGGTTCAAGAACAGGTTGGGCAATTTGGTGAGACTTTATCTCCACAATAAATATAAAAATTAGCTAGGTGTGGTGGTGCATGCCTGTGATTCCAGCTATTTGGAAGACTGAGGCCTGAGGTCAAGGCTGCGGTGTCTGTGAGTGTACCACTGTACTCCAACCTGGATGACAGAGTGAGACTCTGAGACTCAAACAAACAAACAAAAAAGGACACAGAAAGACACTATATAATGATAAAAGACTCAATTCACCAGCAAGAAATATCCATCTTAAACATATAGGCACCCAACACTGGAGTACCTGGTTTTGTAAACCAATGCTAAGTAAACTAAGAGAGAGGACATAGACACTCACATAATCATAGTTGGACACTTCAGTATTCCAGGCAATCAAGAAGGATAGAATTCTCCCTAGCTCATTTTATGAAGCTAACATCATACCGATACCCAAAACTAGCAAAGATACACCAATAAAAGATCATTACGGGCTAATCTCCCTGATGAACATAAATGCAAACATTCTCCACAAGATTCTAGCAAATCAAATCCAACAGTACATTTCAAGGATCATCCACCATGACCAGGTGGGCTTCATTCCTGGGATGCAGGGGATAGTTCAACATTTACAAGACCATTAATGTAATTCAGCACATTAATGGGGATAAAAACAAGAACCACGTGATTATCATAATAGAAGCAAAAAAAGCATTTGACAAAATCCAACATTCCTTCTTGATAAAAATCTTCAAACACCTAGTATAAAAGGAACATTCTTCAAGATGATAAGAGCCATCTATGACAAATCTACAGCCAACATTTTGCTTAATGAACAGAAACTGGAATCATTTCCCCTAAGAACAGGAATAAGATAAGTATACTCACTCTTACTCCTTCTATTCAACATAGTGCTAGAAGTCCTAGACAGAGAAATCAGACAAGACAAGGAAATCAAGGGTATCCAAATAGGAAAAGTTATCCCTCTTTGCAGATAAGATTCTATACCTAGAAAATAACAGAGAGGTTATCAAAAATCTCCTTGCACTGATGAAAGACTTTGGTAAAGTCTTGGATTACAAAATCAATGTACAAAAGACAGTTGCATTTCTATACACCAGAAACAAGCAGACTGAGAACCAAATAAAAAATACAATCCCATTCACAATAGTCACACACACACACATGAAATACCTTGCCATCTACCTTACCAGAGAAGTGAAAGACTTTTACAACAAGAACTACAAAATGCTGCTCAAAGAAATCAAGGATGATACAAACAAATGAAAAAAATCCCATGCTTATGGATTGAAAGAATCAATGTAGTCACGATGTCCATCCTACCCAAGGCAATCTACAGATTCCAGGCAATACTCATAAAATTACCAACATCATTTTTCACAGACCTGAAAATGACAATACAGAAATTCACATGGAAACAGAAAAGAGCACGCATAACCAAAACAATCCTCAGCAAAAAGAACAAAGTGGGAGGAATCACACTTTCAGACTTTAAACTTTATTACAAGGCTACAGTAACCAAGACTGCATGGCATTGACACAGGAATAGGCACTTAGACCAATGGAACACAACAGAAACCCTGGATTAAAAACAAACTTATTTGCAACAAAGTCATCACAACAATCATTGGGGGAAATGAACCCATGTTTAGCAAATGGTGCTGAGAAAACTGGCTAGCCACATGCAGAAAAATGAAACTAGACCCCTATCTATCACCACATACAAAAATCAACTCAAAATGGATCAAGGACCTAAATGTAAAACCTCAAACTATAAGAATCCTAGAAGGCAAACATAGAGAACACCCATCTGAACATTGGAGTAGGCAATGAATGCACGACCAAGTCCCCAAAACCTAAGATAGACAGGCAGGAGTGTATCAAACTGAAAAGCTTTTGCACAGCAAAAGAAACCAGCAGGGTAAAGAGACAGCCCATGGGATGGGGAAAAAAATATTTGCCAGTAATACATCTAACAAAGGTCTAACATTTAGCATCTACCAGGAACTCAAATGAACTGAAAGGAGAAAAACAAACCCCCTTAAAAAGTGGGCAAAGACATGAACAGGAACTTCCCAAAGGATGACACACAAGTAGCCAACAGACAGATGAAAATTGCTCAGCCTCACTGGTCATCAGAGAAATGCAAATCAAAATTACAATGAGATACCACATAACTCTTGTAAGGATGGTTATCATTAATAAGTTAAAAAACAAGCCGGGCTCGGTGGCTCAGCCTGTAATCCCGCGCCTTTGGGAGGCTGAGGTGAGTGGATTGCCTGAGCCCGCGGATTCGAGACCCGCCTGGGCAGCGAGACCTCATCTCTACAATAAATCAAAAAATCAGCCGGGCGTGGTAGCGCATGCCTGTAATTCCGGTTACTTAGAAGGCTGAGGCGGAAGGATCGTCGGAGCCCAGCAGGTCGAGGCTGTGGTGGCCGGGAGTGGC
>NW_007247525.1:223604-235763 GCF_000164805.1 Carlito syrichta
TCCAACTTAAAAATAATAACAATAATAATAAGTTAAAAAACAATAGGTACTTGTGCAGCTGCAGAGTCAGGGGATATTGCTACACTGTTGGTGGGAATGTAAACTAGTCCAACCTGTATGTACAACAGTATGGTGATTTCTCAAAGAATTAAAAATTGAGCTCCCATATGATCCAGCGATCCTTCTTCTGGGACTATGCCCAGAGAAACATAAATCATCCTACCAAAAAGACACCTGCACACACGTTTATTGCTGCACTATCCACAACAGCAAAAACATGGAACTATCCCTGTTGCCCATCAAAAGTGGACTGGATAAAGAAAATGTGGTACATATATATGATGGAGTATTACACGGCCATAAAGAAGAACAAAATCATGGTCTTTGCAGCAACTTGGATGCAGTTGGAGACCATCATACTAAGTGAATTATCACAGAAACAAAAACTGAATACTGCATGTCCTCACTCAAAAGTGGACCCTGAACACTAATCACATTAGCATAAGGGAAGGCTCGGCAGTCTCTAGGCACTGCTAGGGGAGATAGGGAGAGAGGAGAGAGGTGGACACATAGCACAATGGGCACCTGGTCCACATGAGGGGCGGGAGGTGAGGGCCAGCAAAAACCCAAACTTCACCTGCATGCAGCCTACTTATGTAGCAAATCCCCACTTATAACCTACAGCTCTAAAATAAAATAAATTAAGAAATAAAAAAGACAATCATAAACTGGACTTTATCCAAACTAAAACTTCTGTACATCCCAAGACATCATTAAAAAAAATGAAGAATTGCAGATTAAAAGAAAATATGTACAACGCATCCTTAACATCCTTTTTACTCAGGGAAATGCAAAGTAAAACTACAAAGATATACAACTATGTACTTCTGAAATGGCTAAAATTAAAAACACTACACCAAATTTTAACAAGAATGTCGAATTTTTTTTTTTTTTTTTTTGAGTCAGAGTCTCACTCTGTTGCCCAAGCTGGAGTGCAGTGGCACGCAGCTCACAGCCACCACAGTCTCGACCTTCTGGGCTCAACCTTCCATCTCAGCCTTTCAAGTAGCTGGAACTACAGGCATGTGCCACCTCCCCCCTCCTCTGGCTAATGTTTGATTTGATGTAGAGATGAGATCTTGCCAAGTTGCCCAGGCTGGTCTCAAACACCTAGCCTCAGGCAATTTGACTCCACCTCCCAAAGTGCTGGGATTATAGGCATGAGCCACCACGCCTGGCTAGAATGTATAACTCTTATCACCATGGGTATGTAAAATGATACAATTGCTTGGGAAAGCTATTTAGCAGTTTCTAAGTACATATATATTTACCCTATGCGCCAAAAATTTTACTCCTAGGTATTTATTGAAGAGAAATGAAAACAAGTATCTACAAACAGACTAATAGTAGCTAATAGTAGCTTTCTTCATAATATTTTCAAATTGAGAAAAACCCAGCTGTCTGTAGACAAGAGAATGAATAAACAAATTGTATTATATTCATACAATAGAGTACTATTCAACAATAAGATGAATAAACTACTGATACCTGCAGCAACTTGGAGGAATTGCAGAAGACATTACACTTACCAAAGGAAGCCAGATGTGAAACAATATATACTGAATGATCCCATTTGTAAATTCTAGAACAGACAAAACAAATCTGTGGTGAAAGAAATAAGAATAGCTGTGAAGAAGAGAAGGAACAAGAGACAGGAACCAATCCATTGGGGAAACCACAAGAGAACTTTCTGGGGTGACGGAAATGTTCTATATATGTATGAGTTGTGGGTTATCTTGCATACGTGCTTTTTTCAAAACTCACTGAATTATGTATTAAATATTTGTGCAGTTTACTGTATGGAAATGATGCTCAGTACAAAAAGGAAAAAACACGCACACATACATTAACCTAAATAGGACAACTTAGCCCCTGAAGATGCCCTAGGATCTATAGCATGTGAAACCACAATATTTATTTCGTGACTGATGACCATCTTGCAACTGTCTGTATATATTTATTGTGGTGTGCAAATCATTGCTTTACAAAACTGGGATCATATGATCCATATTCTATACCTCTTCATACCTTGTTTTTCTCTACAGTAATACATGATGGAAATTACACCAAATGTGCTAGTGGGCTCTAACCCATTCTATCCCTATTAGCAGAAAGTGTTACAGTTTTTTAAACTTTTTGCCAACTTGATAGATATAAATTATACCTTTGTTACTTCAGTGTGTATTTCCCTAACTACTAAGGAGTTGAGCATCTTTCCATGTATTTAACATCTATTTGGATATTCTTTTGTAAATTGCCAGGCATCTCTGTTGCCGATTTTTCTATAAGGCTTTTGGTTCTTAAGTTGTATTATAAATTATCTTTCATATTTTCCTTATTTTACATATTTTTCTCCAATCTATCATTTATCTATTGGTTTTGTTTTAATATATTTTGTGTTACAATTTTTTCTATAGTTCTATCTTGGTGAAACAGCTCTTCCTAACACCTAGGTTGTCCAAATTACCACCTACATTTTAAAATGTAGTTATGCCTTTTTTTTTTACACTTAATTCTTTAATCCACTGGGTATTTACTTTTTCAAGTAGTATGTTATAAGTTTCCATCTTTACTTTCCTCCAGATGGATTAACCAGCTGTACCAGCCATATCTTAAATAAGTGGTATTTTTCACATTGAATTGAAATGTCACCTTTGTCAAACATTAATTTCCTATATATGCTAAAATTCACCACTGAGATCTTCATTATTTTTTGTTCAATTTATTTGTCTTTATATCAAGGTCATGAGGCTATGATATATTGTCTTGTGACATTCTTTTTAAAAAATTTTTTCTTATGATCTATTTTATTTAGTAATTCAAATGATTCTCACAATTCCTTTTTTCTTAATTTTTTGGATATTCTTAGAAATGTATTTTTCTGTATAAACTTTAATATTATTTTATTTAATTTTTAATACCTGCTTATAATTCTCATAGAAATTACCTTCCATTTACAAATCAATTTGGAAAATTTCAAATTGCGGGCACATTAAGAATTCTGTTCAAGAGCACTATATATTTTTCCATTTGTTTCACTTTTTTATATCCTACAATAAAATTTTTGTATCTTTCTTCTTAAAGAATCTGTATCTTCTTTATTTTTAGGGATCTTATAGTTTTGTTACTATCGTGAATGAAATTTACAATTTTATTTTCTTTTTATTTGGTTATGGTTTTTATAGAGAAAGGATTCAAAAACATTTTTTTTTCAAGCTAAAGCATATATCTGCAGCCTTTTATAAATGTGGCAAGAAATTTTCCAGCCCTATAAAAGCAAGTCTCAGCCAAGAAGATCATCAGTTAGGATTAATGAGAACTAATACAATTTTCTTCTAAATCTCTCTCTCCTGGTGGCTCTCTCACCCGGCTACTCTCTGATCTGGGCACCTATTTTGGAGTTTCTTTCAGTCCTTACTGGAGTTAATTCTATTGGTTCTGTATTCAATGCCTCACCTGCCACCTAGGTTAGTCTGAGAGTATAGGATGCCTGTAGCTTCCCAGTGGCTGAGGCTAGCATACCTTTTGATTTGCCCTGTCTCTCAGACAGCATAATAGACACCACCAAAGCACTCTCCAGCTATATGGAATGAGACTCTTAGACCAGCAATATGAAACAACCATCTCCACAGCAGTCTTAAAAGTTACACCGCATATGCAGTGAAGATTATTCCTAATGAGCAGGAGGGAAATCATTACAATCTTGAAAAGCAGACGTTTAAATGTAGTTATATTGAGTTAATAAACCTTAACAATTAACAGACTAAATCTCAGAGCAGGGTTAAACTGCATTACATAGGCCAAGTTTAACTAAGTTACTATTATTATTAAATAGGAAAAGTTTTCTTTTTCTTCTCTTAACGCTGGTATGTAACACATACAGAAGCAATTGAGTCATCTAGTCTTCTCCAACTGCTACATCCTACACTCTATCTGCACCTATCCTCAACACCCTCAGCCAGAGACATGAAAATTAGACTTCTCTGTCCACACAAGTACAAGCACACTTTGCCTATGACATCTGTCTGTCTCTTCTCCTTGCTTTTTTGTCTAGCCTATCTTTAGAAAATCAGCCCAGATATTCATATCTGAATTTAGCCTTGATTTTTTTTGATTCATTACACAACTTCCATTTCTGAATCCATCTCTGCTCCTCCCTTCATTATCTCACCACCAATCTTCTCATTACCTCCTCTTCTGTGACTCTTTCTCAGTATGGAAAATATATTGGACATTATCTGGCTAGAGGTCTAAGCTTTTGCACACCACAACTTGACCCCCTAGTTCTATCTTCCACAGACTTCCACACAATTTGACAGGCAGCATACTGGACTCCACCTTCAAATTTCTTGTAGGTAGGTTGTTTGCTGGGCTTGCCAGGACCTTGGCTGTATTATCATTTGAACCTTGACGGTAATCTCAGTTGATCCTCACATTTATTTTTATGAGTTGGAGACTCACTCCGTTGCCAGGCTGGAGTGCAGTGGCACACTCACAGCCACCCCAGTGTTGAACTGCTGGGCTCTGGTAATTCTTCCACCTCACCCTTCTAAGTAGCCGGAATTATAGACGCTCTATCATACCCTGCTAATTTTTAATTTATTGTAGAGATGAGGTCTTGCCAAGTTTCCCGGGTTGATCTCGAACCATGGGCTCAGGCAATCCACTCACCTCAGCCTCCCAAAGTGCTGAGATTACAGGCTGAGCCACAGAGTCCTGTCTCCTTTCTCTTTAAAAATAAAGGAGCTGAGGCTCAAGAGAGGCTTTAATATTTGTCCAACATCACACAGAAGTGAAATCTAGACTTGAATCCAGATCTTCTGAAAATTGCTGGATTTCCTTACCCGTTCCTTTATGTTTCTGAACATAATCAAAATAAAAATAGTTTGCCTTTTGTGAAATTGTAAACTCCTTATAGATGGAGACTGCCTTTTTTTCTTGAAATGCAATCTCTTTCAAACATCCAATAAAGGGCCATCTAGTACAAGGTCTTTCACAGTATTTTATGTAAACAATAATTCTATGGAAAGCAGACGTAAGCAACAGAGTGAAAATATAAAACCAAATCATGAATGAAGAAGTACAAACATTAAAAACATTTATAGCTGGTAGCTTTTCTAGGAACAACTTTTATAGAAAGTGTTTATTTGAGAAAT
The DNA here is from genome assembly GCF_000164805.1 of Carlito syrichta. Lineage (NCBI taxonomy): Eukaryota > Metazoa > Chordata > Mammalia > Primates > Tarsiidae > Carlito > Carlito syrichta. The sequence goes on from NW_007247525.1 coordinate 228,821, forward strand.
GGAATGAATCATGGCATTATGGAATATTAGAACCAGGTTATAAAAATTTTTATAATCTTCTTATCCAATTCCCCTCAATTGAGAGAATAACCAACATAGAAGACAATAAAATATAAAAGAATGTGAAGAGTCTGTCCTTTTCTTGATTCCAGCAACTCATTATTCAAGGAAAAAATCTTATTGGTCACATTTCTCTTGGGACCAGTATCTCCTAGCATTAGTAAGCAATATAAATGTACAATATGCGCTATGTTTATCTATCTAGTTAAGCATCCAATAAGTCAATCACCTTTTTTTTTTTTCTTTTAAGAGACTTGCTATGTTGCCCAGATGGGTCTTAAACTCTCGGGTCCCATGTAATCCTCCTACCTCAGTCTCCTGAGTAGCTGAGATTACGGGCATGCACCACCATACCTAGCCTTCGCTAATGTTTAGACAATTTGATGTTTAAGTACTTAGATCATTTATGTTAACTTTATCTCTATCTTTTTTTTTTTTAACTTTTTTGGTCAAAAAGAGATTATGGAAGATATTACAATTTCACTTCTTGACTGTGTGTATATTATACAATCACATACATTTAAAAAACCTCTTACCTTAGGATACCAAAGAGTAACACGGCCTTTAAAAGTGATTGGACTATAATAAAAATAACTTTAACCAATATGTCAGTAGGTACAAGTTATATTATTTTGAAATTATTTTTATCTGAACCCAAATCATATTCCCATCACTAAAAAAACTAAATTCTAAAAAATTACCAAATTAAGTTAGTTTTCTATAGGTGAATCCTCTAAGCAGTTTATAAAGTGAATTAAGCTAAGAAAAGTGTTTTCAGAACTCATAGACAATGATACGGGACAAGAATATATAGAAATGAAAACAGGATATGAATTTAAATAAAACCTTACCTATAGATAACAGAATTAGCAGTTTTGAAGTATTTTATTTATATACATACACATACATATGTCTTCAGGTTCTGTAATTATGGATGAGAAATATTTGAATCATTAAAAGATACAATATTACAACTATTTACATAGCATTTACATTGTATTAGGTATTATAAGTAATCTAGAGATGATTTAAAGTTTATGGAGGGATGTGTGTAGGTTATAGGCAAATGCTATATGAATTTATATAAGAGACGTGAGCACTCTGAATTTTGGTTTCTTGGGGGAAGAGATAGCTAGTGTGTCCTGGAACCAACCCCCCACGAATATGGAGGAAAGACTGTAATGTGATTTTTCTCTTGCATTTCTTTGTGTGTGACCTTCTTCCCAGCCTGCCATTGTCATTGTTTTTGGCTCAGGAGATTTAGGCTTGTTGTGGGAAGAATGTAAAAGGATGGAATGAGTTCATGCTCAGCCTTTATCTATCAAAGTGGGCCTTTTTAGTCTCAAGTGAAGCAACGGTTTTGAGAAAACTTTGTCAGTAGTAAAAGGAATTTCTCAGTTCCCCAAAGACTCCTTTTGTGATGGCACAATTTGAAGAGCTGTAGATTGAGTTTTGCAATAAGCCACAGGGAAAGAAAACCTAGAATATGACAATCAGGGAAGACATGCTTGCCTAGGGAATTAGTGGGGAGGTTTCTAGGATAGGAGAAAAGAGAGATTTTACAAAAGAAAGCATGGAAAATGGAATGCAGAATTTTAAAAAAGCATATGGAATGAAAGAACTCTGGCAAAAGCCCGTGTTCTCTCTCCCCCGACTTCCTATCCCAGCTAAAAAGCAGGCCACCAAGTAGAGCTGGCGTTTGATGAGGATAGAAGATGCTTAAAGTTGCAAAATGTAAGCAGGCACTCCTTGCCAGTATTGCAAGCCTGAAGGGAGACCCTCCTTGAGTTCTGTGCCTGAGGTACCTTGTTAGCCTCCCTGAGTCCCTGTCTTGCTACAAAGTTGTGGACACGGTAAAAGAAACATCCTGAGTGAAGTGGAAGAATCACAAGCCATAGGTCTAGCCTCCAGCTTTCTCAGGCAGATACAGAAAACCCTGCAAACTCGTATAGCACCACACCTAGGGCAGCAGCACGTTCAACACAATGTGGGAAACACAGGAAAGTACCTGCACAGATAATCTGAAATAATGTGATGGATTCCCCACAGCTTGCTCCAGAAATTTCTGCATTACCTGCCTGGGTGATGAGGAGATGCAGAGAGGATGAGGGGACCAGCAGAGTCTCGGGGATGGAAGAGAAGACGGCAAGGGGCAATGAGATGTATAATCAGAAGTAGGTGAGTCCAGTTACAAGCAACAAACTGAGATAGGACGCATCTCGTGTACAGAGAACAGTGCAACACAACCCTTCAACAAGAGGCTATCAAGGAACTAAAAGACGATCCACAGACCCATGAGTACAGGTCGGAGACCAAGTCTTCACCATTCACAGGTTACATGAACCTCCCCATATACCAAGGTGCCTTGAGGAGAAGAGCAGTAGCTCAAAGAGGCTGAACTGGAGGATAGTAAGTTCCTTTTAATTGATAAATATTGTGTGTATTGTTTTGCTTTCCCTTGATCATCAATAGAATATGATATCATGAACAAGCATAAATTAGTTATTCAAAACAAACAGCCCAAAAAATGGCATTTCTTTAGAAATATCAGTGTGTTTAACAGCTTTATTGAAGTATAACTGACATATAATAAACTAAATAAATTTAAGTTAGATAAGCTTAAAGATAGATCTACACCTGTAAAACCATCACCACAAGAAAGACAATGAACATTTCCACTTCCCATGCTCCTTTGCAGTCCCTCCCTTCTTTCATACTTCCTAAACCACCACCCCCTACATGCCCAGCCGCCCCATTCTCCCTCAGGCAGCCACTGATCTGCCTTCTATCGCCATTAGATTAGTTTCCTTTTTCTAGAATTGTAAATAAGTGGAATCATACGGCATGTACTCCTATTTTTATCTGGCTTCTTACACTCAGTGTAATTATTTTGAGCTTCATTCATGTGATTACCTGTATTCGTACTTTATTCCTTTTGATTGATGAGCAGTATTCCATTGTATGGCTGTACCACAACTAACTTATCCATTCATCTGTTGATGGAAATTTGGGTTGTTTCTAGTTTGGGACTAACAAAAATAAAGCTGTGTGTGACAGTTTCCATTGTAGCACATCTTCACTGACACTTGAGGTGGTGAGTCTCTTTAATTTTAGCCATCCTCATAGCTATACAGTGGTATCTCATTATTTGCGTTTACTAATAACGAATTTTTTTGAGCATAATTTTATGTTCTTTTTGTGTATCTTCTTTGTTGAAACATGCACTCAAATCTTTTATCCATTTTTTCTTGTGTTGTTTGTTTTCTAATTATTGAGTTTTGAGCATACAAGTCCTTTACTAGTTATATAACTTGTAAATATTTTTTTCTTATCCATAACTTTTCACTCACTTAAAAGTGTATTTTGAAGATTAGAAGTAGTTAAGAAATACTTGTTTAGATATCTAAGACAGTATCCAAGAAGTATCTATGAAATATCTAAGAAATCTCGGCCTAAGCCAAGGTCACAAAAACATTTATCTTACATTTTCTCTTCTAGAAGTTTTAGAGTTTTAGATTTTACATAAATGTTAAAATATGACTCTCTTATATGAAATGGAAAGAAAATCAGTACTTGCAAACAAATACTGAACAACACATGAAACAAGTTAATATAGCATAGTGACTAAGAATTCAACATCTGACACAGACTAGGGTTCTAGTCTCAGTTTCAACATTTACTAGCTGTGTGATCTTGGTTAAGATATTTTAACTGCTTTGATCTTGTTATCCCATCTATAAAAGTAGGGTGAAGCTGGATACGGTGGCTCACGCCTATAATCCCAGTACTTTGGGAGCCTGAGGAGAGAGGATTGCCTCAGTCCAAGGGTTCAAGACCAACCTGGGCAACTTGGCGAGACCTCATCTCTACAATAAATCAAAAAATTAGCTGGTCATGGTGGCACGTGCCTGTGGTTTCAGTTACTTGGAAGGCTGAGGAAGAAGGATCACCTGAGCCCAGCAAGTTGAGACTGCAGTGACCATGAGCGTGCCACTGCTTTCCAGCCTGGGTGATAGAGTGAGACTTTGACTCAAAAAAAAAAGTAAAGTGAGAACAGTCCCCACCTCAAAGTGTTGCGGGTTGTTATGAAGAGTATGGTAACTCGTGGAAAGCACTGTAAAACACACACAGCTAACACTTAATAACACAGTCAAGTGAACTGGATGAGGGGAGTGAACAATCAAAGACAAAAGATTTAAAGATGGCTCCCGCATAGCTGGATGAACCAAAAATACATTTGAACACATTTGCCTCAGAATGGGACAGGGGATTGACTGGGGGATGATGATTCAAAGGCAAGTATCCAGAGTATGGTTTTCTGAATGGAGTAGTGAAAGGAGAAGTCACTTAAAGAACAGATGGAGTGGGAGACACAACATCAATAAGGGTACTTGATCTCAAATCAGGCAAAGTGGGGACCAAAGAGAGGCCTAAACTTTACCTGTATGATGACCACTTGTATACCTAATTCTGAATTGTACCCCACACCTTTAAAATAAAATAAAAATTTTTTTTAACAAAACATTTTAAGCCAGCATATTACTGTCATGAAATATATTTCAAAGCTTTAGCCTCCTAACTTGTGCTTTTTGGGTTGAAAGCAAATTTAAGCATTTTCCCAAGGAAAACTAAACCGACATGTTAAAATAATTGAAACATTCCTTCCAAAGACAAGAATATATTAATCCAGTTATCTGGGCTATCTTGGCCTCTGACTTCTTCTGTACAAGTGGATAACTGAAAGTCAAATATATGGTTTTCAGTAAAGCTGCCATCACTGAATGTTTTATTTATTTTGGTTAAAATCTTGGGAGAAAAGAATCCATCTTAAGCTTTATCTAGTCATTCAACATACTTATGGACATCTACCATGCCAAGAACTATATCAGGTGCTTTTATGTATACATTTTCTTATTTACTCTCCCCCAATAACTGTACATTTTTGGCAAAAGAAACTTCATTTTAAAAGTGTCAACTTCTCACTGTTAGTAAGAGGCAGAGCTCTCTGGGATTCTGTAATCTAGTTGAATAGGCAGGTCTCAACAATACTCTAAGATAAAGGCCATCATAGACATCCATTAGCCTATATGTGTTCCAGAGGGAGTCTCTGGGAGGGCCTTCAAAGAATGAATAGAACTTTTCCAGGTATACATCAAGATGTGAGAAAAGGAGGAGATGGAATACAAATTCAAAGTAGAGGGTGAAAGGACAGACCGAGAGTAGGAAGCCATTTTTCACCTTGTTCTTAAACCCTGACACAATGATGGGAAAGTAGAAACTATGCTTTTGGAGAAATGCACACTCTAGGTATAATTAACTTTACCGACTTTTGTCTTTTCAGAAACAGACTTCCAGATATCTAAGGTATCTCATAGTGGCAATCACGCTTGCCTAGAGTAAAGAGAATTTACAAGGCCTAAGACATCATGCATTGGGCAAGGACTGTAAAAGTCATGAAACTTGTAATTACAAAAGTTATAACCGCTCAGAGGGAGAGCAGGTTGTGATTCGATCTTCCAGTAAGTTAGTCCCTATCTACAGGGATCTCCGGAAGCTACCCACTGGGAATGCCTAGGAGAGAAGGGGAGGTACACCCTCCATTAGGTCTAAGGAATGTCATTTGGGAAGGTGCAGGAGAATTAGAATCCTTGTCACGCCCTTCTCTAGGGATATGATAATGTGGGCAATCATTAACGGGTCTCTGTGTCACAGGTTCTCCAAGACATCCACAGGCGGTCGATAAGGAAGTCACAGCAGTCACGGCAGTCACATGCAACATCTCCAAGAGAAAGATTTAAGCCAGAACTCTGGGGGGCTACGAGGCCACACTCACCTAGAGTGTAGGCCCACTCCCTGTCTGTAGGGGGTAAACTTTTCTTAAATAAGTCTTTTCTTCTCTCACCTCTGTGTGTCGCAATTCTTTGCATCTACTCTGATCTCTGGGTTCCCAGCACGGCACCTCCGGCTTGCCAGCCCCGGCAGTGCTGTACACCTCGCCTCGACTCTGTCCGTACCCTAACAGAGGGGAAATTTTGTACAGAGGTACATAGTCCAGAGAATACTTGGTGGGGTCATGGAACAGCATGTTGCTGAAATGTTGGTGGGGGATAGGTTAGTAGAAGATACCAGCCTATGACAGGCTTGGGGTATAACTGCAGCAGGCAACAGTCAGTCAGCAAAGGATTTTGACCAGGAGAATGACTGGGTCAGAACTGTTTTTGGAAGCACTTCCTGTAGTCTGTAGTGGCATCTAGGTAGTCTGGTAGAAGGAGGAGAGATTGCAGGAGGGATGCCAAGGAAGGCTATCCTGGTAATACTGGCAGGATCCTGGGAGGAGTTGCACTGGAAATTTGCCAGGGGAAAAGGAGAATTTCACTTTTCAGCCAAACAGTTCTCTCCTAAACTCTCTTTGTACTCATTCCTTGGGAAGTAAGGTAGATTTAGCTATCTGCTTGATTTGAAATCGTTGTTTGTTTGTTGGTTGGTTGCTTGGTTGGTTGGTTAACTTGTTATCTGGCAGCTAAAAAGGAGCACTTTTTAGGCAGCAGGAAATATAACCCAAGTGATACTCTAAGGAAATGAATCTAGTGTATGAATGATGTAAAGATTGGATTTGAGAGAGTCCAGTTACCTCTCATTCAGTTACTAGGCAATAAGGAATGGATACGGAACGCTAGTGATTGAGAGATCCAGAAAGGATGGAAGCCACAGAATTTGATGGGATGGGAAGACGACATGATGACTCCTAAATTTTAAATCCCAGAAGTTAGGAAAATAGTGGTCTCACTGTGAGAAATAAGAGAAGAAAATTGCGGGGGGCCAGCCCCTGCAAGTTTTGGGGAGTCCCTTGGAAGATGTGGTGGCGTCGGCGAATCTGTAGGGG
>NW_007247525.1:236807-237593 GCF_000164805.1 Carlito syrichta
AAGGGTTTCTAGAGTCAGCTATGCCTGTCACAGTCACAGAGTCTTCAGCTTAGGCCAGCAGAGTTCCTTTAGGTTGTTCTTGTGCTGCATGGCAAAAGGGGGAGGAAAATGGGGTCTACGGCTCTCGAACACGTCCTAGCGGTCTCGAGGTCCACGGCCCTCCCTGATCCCTAACGCTCAGTGGGCCTCCGTGGCCGGCTCCCAACAGAAAATGATTTGGGAAGAAAGTATGCTTTTAAAAAAATAGGTCAGATTGGAAGTAACAATAGCACTTTCATGGAAAAAATATCCAGAAGATGTTCAAAGACCAGAGCTGGTGTTCACAAAAAGAAGTAAGGGCTGAAGATGATAGAGTCAGACGTGGTCCACATGGAGATAAGTCATGTGTGGAGGTTGTCTGTGCTTAGGGATAACATGATAACAAATAGATGACCAAGGGAAGACCTTTGAATAAACAGAGCAGGAGAAGGAGGTTTATCCAGAAAGGTAGAAAAGACAGGAGGCAAGAGAAGGAAAATATGCAGAGTTGCAGAGGTAAAGGGAGAAGGGGCGACTTTGGTAAAGTGCGGCAGACCTGCCCAGAAGGATCAGGATGTGGACACAAGGGCTACATTTGGTGACAAAGGATCGCTTCCTCTGGGCAGTCATCCCACCCTTCTTCCTGGCATCCCTCTCCAGGCCATCCAGGACTTAACTTTCTCTCTTGTTGCTTGACTTCAGCAAGGATGGCATTGACAATGGGTGAGCCACCAGTTTGCCTTTTAAATCAAAAGCTCCTCAGAGAAC
>NW_007247525.1:237613-237926 GCF_000164805.1 Carlito syrichta
CCCTGAGAGAGCAGTTCCAGGAGAGTTGAACTGTAAGGTATCATGGAACAGGAAGAGGTAAGAAAGGAAGTACCTAATTAGAGGTGAAGGTGGGCAGGGAATGATGAGGTTATATTAAGAGAGAAAAAGAAAGAACAAAATATCATATTCCAGGGAAAGAGAGATTTGACTCTCTAAACTGCGGTGAAAGTCAGTGGGAAGGAGAGAATGAAGAGGGAGTGAGTTTGAGAAGGGACTGGTATTTACAGGGAGGGACCGGGCTCGGTGGCTCAGCCTGTCATCCCGCGCCTTTGGGAGGCTGAGGTGAGTGGAT
>NW_007247525.1:237946-239070 GCF_000164805.1 Carlito syrichta
AAAAAAAAAAACAAAAAAAAACCCCAAAAAAAACAGGGAGGGGGCTAACCTCCCGCCGAGGGCAGGACGTGAGAGAAGGTGCAGAGAAATGTGGAAGAGAGAGGTGAGTTTAGTGAACGAACAATGAGGAAGGAAGCCAGGGCCCGAATTAAAAACAAACAACAAAACCCTCACCGACCATGAATATCTAATACTAGCATTTGCCAGTTGGGTGACTTGTGGCACGTGACTAAACACTTATTTGAAGCCTCAATTTCCCTCTCAGTAAAACGAGGGCACTATTTTCCAACTCCAATAACGAGGTGCTCTTGCTCCACCTACTCGCAGGTGCTTTCTTGGCTGTCTGTCTGTCTGTCGGTAGGCTTGCCTTATAGGGCACAGCGGTTGGAAGATGGTCTGGAGCCTATCAGCAAAGCAGGAAGTGGGTCACCTGAGGATGGAGACAGTGATGCCATAGACCTGAGAGATCGGGAACAGGCTTTAGGAGTGCTGGGCATAGACTAGGGAGGTGAACACAACGCGACTAAACAGATGTGCAGGCATCCGTGAGGACCCAGGGAGACTGGCGGGCGGGATGCCCGATCCAGGAGGAATCAGGCCCCTCGGCTGAAGAGGTGCGGCGTTTCCGAAGCTCTCTCATAGGCGAGGTGATGAGAGGCGCCCACCCCGGGATCCACGCTTGGGGATGGACTTTGGCGCTTTGCCAGGCCCCCGAAGTCGCGCGGATGCGTGATTGGCCAGGGTCTGGCAAGAGGGTCTTAACCCAGAGATGAGGAGCCTGCAGCCCGGGCTTGGGAAACCCGCTGGGAGCGCCGAGCGTGCTGCGTCCCGGGCCGACCCGCTCCCGGGCGCGCTGTCCCCAGAGCGGCCCCTCCCAGCCGCGGGAACTGCAGGAACTTGGTTTTCATCTCTTGCCCAACCTGGGACCTTGGCTTTTTATAAGTCGCTGAGTGTGGAGAGGCCCCGCCCTTCCGCGCCGGCCGCCGGGCCCCCCCCCCCCCTCCGCCCCGCGGTCCTCCTTCCCGGACGGCTCTGGAAGGCCTGCGGCGCATGGGGCCCGTGGCGCTGCCCGCCTGGCTGCAGCCCAGGTAGGGCGCTGGGTGACACCCGAGGGCGGGGGGGGG
>NW_007247525.1:239474-257914 GCF_000164805.1 Carlito syrichta
CGGCAGAGGCCCAGCGCAACCCCACCTTGCGCCTGGCACTCCCTGGGGCTCTTACAGGTATCAACGAATTTAATGCTCTCGACCGCCCCAGGAAGACGGCTCCGTCATTTCCCCCATTTTACAGATGAGAACCAGGGAAGGACAGGCTGCTGCGAGGCCGCCGCTTCCCTTTGTGCGCCCTCGGCCAGTCCTTCCGCCCCTCCGCCCCCACCAGGAGCCCTGCCCTTGACTTTCTTAGAGGCAGTCTTGCAGGGTGATTTTTAGATCTAGCCGCTGGGGAAACACCTACCACACGTGTAGAGTCCAAGGCCCAAGGGAACTGATTGAGCGGGACCGGGACCGGGCCTGGGCATGTGCATGTTTCACCGACAAGCCAGGGGATTCTGATGAAGGTTGAAGGAGTGTTTCTTCTATCCAGTTCCCTTTAGCAGTTAGGGACCTATGGGGGAGGGGGGCGGCGGCAAATAATCCAGCAACACGGGATCTGCTTCTCAGCTTACTCGCCTTGTTTCTCAGAGGTTTCACATATACTAGGAGAAAACTTTGTCTACACTGGCGGGGCCACTCCCGGCCACCCTTCTGAACCCCCAGGGAACGCTTCAACAATGCTTTTTCTAACTCCCTAAAACCGTGTATCTGTCAATCTTCTCTGAGTCATCTCCCCAGCAACCCACAACACATTTTTAAACCCAGCTTGACTTCCCTTTTTTGGCCTGAGTAACTGAATTGCTGTCTATGTGTGTCTGATGAAGGAAACTATCTGCCCTTGCAAAATATAATAGAAGGCGGCAGCAAGATACTGACCCCAATCACATAATATATTCAAAAGTCAGCTGTGTCCAATTCTGAATTACCCATTTGGGATTGCCCCTGTTTCTACTTCCCCTCCAGCTAAACCAATCATGCTTTCTAGTTCTGCACTTAGCAGGCCAAGCTCCTGAAACACATATTGACCATATCAATCCTGCTGTACCCCCAGTTGTTGTTTTTTTCCCCTAAAATATTTAAAGTTGTCTGTGCAGCAATTGCTTTTATCCTTTGGTGAGCATCAATGTTAGAACTTCATCAAAGATGAAAACGTTGGATTTTGAAAAAGAATGGTATTGGTTTTAAGCAAACGCAGTTTGCAGATGGTCCAGGGCTTAGGGTGACTCTGCTTACAATTTTCCAACTTTATGGTGGTGAGAAAATGGTATGCATTCATTAGAAACCATACTTTGAATTTGAAATTTCAACCTTACCTTTGGCGCATGATATGCAGGTATGATATTCTCTCATGATGTGGTACAGCGAAACCCAACTCTGGTCACCAGCGATCACAAGGGTAAACAACCCATGATCGACAGTGTACTGAGTGGCCAGGTGATTCCACCCTATTGTAGGTTCATGGAGTATTATGAACATGTTCTTCGTAGGCTAGGCTGAGCTGTGATGTTCCGTAGGTCAGGCGTATTCGATGCATTTTTGACTTATGATAATTTCAACTCAAAGACGGGTTTCTTAGGATGCAATCCCCTCCTAAGTGAAGAAGCATCTGCACTCAAGCAGGTAGTGTGCGCTATGAGGCCCTTCAAAATCTGTTTGGGGTAGTCAAATAAAGGACTCTGATGTGGAACAGTTTTCTTTTGCTTGCTTGGGTTGGTCAGTATGTTAAAGGACATGTGTGCAGTGATGAAAGAATGATTCTACAAAAAAAAAAAATGTTTACTGGTATTTTCCTGTATTTATAGGTATAGGAAGAATGCCTATCTTTTCGCCTATTACTTAATCCAGTTCTGTGGCCACTCATGGATATTTACAAATATGACAGTCCGATTCTTTTCATTTGGAAAAGGTAACACTCCAAAACTGACTTTTAATATTTGTTTTCACCTAGTCCTGCTTATATTAAACGTCTATGAACCTCACCTAACATCCTTCGCTTCTCTAAAATTTGTAATTTATATTTTCTAGTAACCATGCTTCTTGCTTATTGCAAAAACCAAAACCTTTTTGGGGAAAGGGGAAGGTGAGATAAGGGAATGGGGTCTGATGTGGCTCCTTTCTGAATAAGCAGAAAACAGACATGGCGTTGGGGCAGTGACATTTCATTGTTGCTTTTCAGTTCTGCACCAAACCTGAGCAGATCTGTTGAGTTTTGAGGACATTTGTAAATTCCAGTATAACATTTTATGCAGAGAAATCAGAAAGTAATCAACTTCTTCTAGTGTTTTTTTTTTTTTTTTTTTTTTTTTTATCCCCCAGGTTTAGGGCAACTGCAGACGACTAGTAAGTGAAGTACAAACTCTGTATTCACCCGGCCTCTCTTTGGTCCCCTTCAGGAATAATGTGTAAATGATACACTTTGTAGATGACTAACCACTTTTAGGGGAATTGGCATTCATGGGTTTAAGTCATAAACTTCCTCCGGTTTCCTAAAGCATAAAGACACTTTAAGGATTTCAAATTTTAAATAATGAATCACTCAATGACTGTCAAAATAACATTCTCTTCATGTTCCATCTTCACATGGGTAAGTGTCATCACAGTTTACAGCTGTTGGGTGATTTGACAATTTGAGCAACTGCTGGCTTCAGCTAAAAACAAACATGTAGAATATATCTGGGAAAAGTCATGCTGTGCTCATCAGTTCCGACTTTTGTATCATAAGGAAATTAATCTACTTCTGAGGTATCATAAACTATTTTATGTTGCTTTTTCTTACTGAAAATATACAGATAAAGTCTTATCATTGTCAAGAACCTCCAAAGATACAACCTAAGGCTTGAGTTTCAACTGTTGAGTGTTGAGTCAAGTAGAGGAAAACACCGGTGACGGGAGAACTTCCATTATATTGATAGAAAAAAAAGCCATCAAGCCTAGGCCTTGAAGGTTAGCTGAGCCAGTGTGGACATATCACAGGTTATTCACATGAGACACAAGTTATGTGGCTTTCATGCTGCCTTGCCTTTCCAGGGAAAAAATGTTGCCTCCGTCAGCAGTGTATTTCTTTCTTAATTATGATCCTGCTGTTTTATAGAGGCTACTTATTATTAAAGAGACACAACCGATTCACTTGGAGGCAGACTGAAAACAACTAAGTGGGGGCTCAATACAATTCCTGAATCGATGTGTAAATTACTATATCAGTCCCTCAACAGCAATCGAAAACCCTGAACTTGTGACACCTGCTACCTTCCACCCTCACAGAGCAATATGGTTGGTAAATGCTCGGTTACAGCAAGTGCTGGGCAGGGGATGAGAGCACGGGCCATCTGTGCTTCAGGAATCATCTCTGAAATGGGAAGGATGATAATAGTGTCCACTCATGGAGCGGCCGAGAAGAAAAGCCCTCAGTTAATGCTCAATAACTAGAATGATCTCTAGGCAGTAAAGACAGCAAAAATCTTCCCTAGATGTGTCTAAACATAGCAGGATTTCATTCTAAAATTAAAGCAACTAATTTATCCTGTGTAGAGGCACATTTGTTTCCCATTCATTTCAGCTCTAAGTGCAGTACTTCATTTGAACCCTCTGCAATGCAAATTTCAAAAGTTCTGACCAGGGACCCAAGTTCCAGTGTTAAAATCGAACAACACTAGAAAAGCTCTAACAAAGTACGTATAGGAACTGAATGCTAGACCCACGTGTTGTTTGATATGACATCACTTGCATAAAGCTTCTCTGAAACCATATTTTTTTCCTTGTCTTTGTCGTTTTCTTATTTGTTGAAAAGCTCTGAGCACAGCCGTATCTTCTTCAACAAGTTCTCCTCAGTTTGCACTTGAGGTGGTCTAGATTTCAGCCTGCTACTTTTGTATGGCATTGCTTTACAATCTCCTATGGGGAATGGATACTGTAACTTTGGCCATGTAGCCTTCTTTCTCAAGTTTTTACTTTCTGGAAGAGGTGCAGCTACAGTGTACTACAATATGAAGTGCTTTCTTTGGTTGTCTTGTAGTCTTAGTCATTCAATAGCCTATTTAAATAATTTTTCACATGCACAATGAAAAGAAAGCGAATAATCTCCATTTTATTTCAAAGTGCTGCATACCTTTGAGTTACAATTTAGTTTTTTTCATATGTTTTCTGTACTTTTAATGCACTGGACACAGATTCAATGGTTGACACTTTTTATGCTATTGGACTTGTGATGAGACTTTGCCAATCCATTTCTCTCCTGGAGTTGCTGCACATATATGTTGGCATTGAATCAAACCATCTTCTCCCAAGGCTTTTGCAGGTAGGTTTTAATCACATTATGAATATTATCAAAGAATGTGTTTCATGTTTAACTTTGTTCTATTCATAGTCTCTCTTGACAGCAGTTAAAAAGCCATACCACCTCAATCCTCTCCTTGGAAGAGATTTCATAGTCACTTCCCACCCTCACTATGTCACTGCTTGGGGTAGTATAAGACAATGGAAAGAATAGAAATAGAGCCGTTCAGACTTGAGTTTGATGCCTGGCTCTTCTACTCACCACTGTGGGGTCATATCACCCACACCACTGGGCTGTTAAGGGGAAAAGACACTACACACAATACCTGGCAAAGAGTAGATGATTAAAAAGCAAAACAAAGTTTCCTTCATCACTATCCAGAGAATAGACTACTCTTCAGCCATTTCTTGTTCACTCACCCACTTTTTGTGTTTTAAATTTATTTTAGAGTTGTGGGGTACATGTGAGGATCTGCTATATAAGTAAATTGGATGAAGGTGAAGTTTGGGCTTCTAGCAAGCCTTCTCACCCCCCAGTCATGAACATGGTACCCAGTGGGTATTGTGTTCCTCTCACCTTCTCGTCCTCCCTCCTTTTTGTTAGTAGTGCTCAGCATCTGTTGTCCTTGCCTTTGTGCCAGCATGCTCAATGTTTAGTGTCCACTTATGAATGAGAACATGTAGCATTCAATTTTTTTTTTCTGTGATAGTTCACTTAGAGTGATGGTCTCCGGCTGCATCCATGTTGCTGCAAAATACATGAATTTGTTCTCTATAGTGGTATAGTATTCCATTGCATTCTCCCACTTTTACTAAATACAAATGGAAGAGGAGATCATTTATGTTTATCTAAGCATCAACTTGGGATCACTCAGATGTGGATTCAAATCCCAGTTCTACCTATTACTAGTTGATACATTTAAACAATTCATTTAATCATTCTGAATCTCATCTTCTCATGTGATATGAAAATAACATGTTTCTTATGAAGTGACTGAGAAAATAGATGGGATAAATTCCTGGCACTTAGTTAAAAGCAGGATACTTGGTAGCTATTACTACTATCTTAGCTATTATTTGTTCTCTCTACCATGCCTCTAACTCTTGATGACCATGTTCTTTTTAAAGGCAGGTGGAAAGAAGATGGGAAATTTACTGGTAGTGACTCAGCATAGAAAATCATTGCTATAGTAAGGAAAATACAATTTAAAAAGAGGTATTTTTCATAAGAATGGAAAGATAAGAGTTAGGTGGCTATATGCACATGTGTTTAAAATCTACAGAAATAGACCGGGCTCGGTGGCTCAGCCTGTAATCCCGCGCTTTGGGAGGCTGAGGTGAGTGGATGACCTGAGCCCGCGGGTTCGAGACCCACCTGGGCAACTTGGCGAGACCTCATCTCTACAATAAATCAAAAGTTAGCCGGGCATGGTAGTGCGTGCCTGTAGTTCCAGCTACTTGGAAGGCTGAGGCAGAGGATCGCCGGAGCCCAGCAGGTCGAGGCTGCGGTGGCCAGGAGCGGCCACTGCACTCCAGTCTGGGCAACAGAGTGAGACTCCAACTCAAAAAATAAAATAAATAAAGAAAATAAAGAAAATAAAATCTACAGAAATAGGTACCTACATAAATATAATTTTAGGTAACCCCAAGATAAATTTGAAAAATGGATAAAGAACTAAATTTGACAAATTCACATTGTAAAAATAATTAAAATGCCAGCGTCTAATTGTATTGCCGGCATCTAGTGAAGTGCCTAGGATGCAAATGTACACCACAAATTTCTGTTGAATGAAGGTGTTGCATTGATCCTTGTATTAAAATTTGTTTAAAATACCATGAAAACTTAAAAGATTTAAATAGCAATATAATACTAAGGAGACTTTTAAGAACTCAGCATTAAAAGCCTATGAGATATTTTTAATTTTACTTATTAAATAAAAGCAGAGGAATAGTATTCATTAGGATAAAGACATTTAAAGTGTTGAAATAGCAAACGTAAAATAAAAACAGTGCAATGGTGGATAAACTAATACCATGGTAATTAGGTAACTAAGACCTAGATGGAATTCCCTTAAAATATTTCCCTACAAAATAAAAGGGGGTACATATCTGTCCCAGAGCAACATATTATTTGAGATCAAGATTATTAGTGTTTACTACTTATTTAACAGTGTGCTGTACTTTGAAACAACCAAAGTGCATACAGTGTTAGCATCCCATAATGCTAACCTTGGAGAACAGAATTAACAACCTGGGTTAAATAAAAGTTGTATTCTGTCATCTGGGATTATTTTGCTTGGAGTATGCTTAAATTCATTAACAATCTAAATTGTATTTTCTTTTGGCATACTTTTAAAAAATAATGTATTACTTTTTAAAGCTAAGTTGGCTAATACTAGTTTATTGGTAAAATACCATTTTCAAAATTAAGAGTAGTGTTGTTTTAGTTATTGCCAATGTAAGGAATGCATGCAGTGAGAATAGGTAACTCTGTAAAAAGAAAACTGATTGGGAACCTTGAATATGCCTAGTAATTTGCTTATATTATCTTGGTTTGCTTAATAATAGAAATTATTCTTTCTTGGAGTTCCAGAAATTCTAGACTATATGTGTGATTTTAATCACTGCTAATGAAAATCTAATGGCTTATAGAAATATGATCACTGTAATCAAAGAAACAAATCTTGGTTTGGTTAAAAATAATGGAAAATAGACACTTTTTATTCAAAAGTGACTCAGCAAAGTCTACTGTTAATGGAGCTGAAATGTACCTTAAATCTAGTCACTAGGAGAGATAAGTCAGGGATCACCATGTTAGGAAAGACAATCCCATTCTCATCCTTGGCTTGTTATTATCAGTTTTTGTTATGTTGTTCCTCTTTTGAGATTTTATCTGACCTCTATTTCTTTATCATCCTTTCCAAGGCTCTCATAATAGAAATGGTGTTGGAGAAAGCTATAGAAATAGTGCCATTGTGTCCAAAGTTTCATTTTCTCCCCCCTTTCTATTAGAATTCTGCAAACAATTAGAATTCCCTTATTATGAGATGACTCTGTGGTCCCTGCTTTAATGAAACAAAACTCTCAGGTTGTGTAATCATTCTTGGTTTTCCTGTTTCCCCATTTTTAAGTGAAGAAATTGTAGTTAAGAGAGTGGCTTGGCTGGGTGCGGTGGTTCAAGCCTGTAATCCCAGCATTTTGGGAGGCCGAGGTGAAAGCACTGCCTGAGCTCAGGGGTTTGAGACCAGCCTGGGCAACCTGGTGAGACCTTGTCTCGACAATATATCAAAAATAAGCCAGGCGTGGTAGTGCACGCCTGTACTTTCAGCTACTTGGAAGACTGAGGTGGAAGGATCACCTGGGCCCAGCAGGCTGAGGCTGTGGTGGCCGTGAGTGTGCCACTGTACTCCAGCCTGGGTGACAGAGTGAGACTCCAACTCAACGAGAACAACAAAAAGAGAGTGGCTGAGTTACTTACATGATAATCATAGTTAACTGCATATAGTATTGTAAAAAATGCATGGTGTCCAGCTGCTTTTAAGTAGGCTGAAAGCCATGTCCACACAATTCTGATGTGATTTTGATATTACCTTCAAGAGATGCTAAGTGACAACTGGATTCTCTAGTTGGGAGCTAGACTTTCAAAATAATTAGATAAATAACTAGTTCCAACAAGCAGTAGGAACTTATGCGTTAGTGAGCAATTAGTATTACATGTATCAAGTAGTTGTGGTGTGTTTATGGCGGTATGTTTGTTTTCTATGCTTTGTTCTTTGTTTGAAATGTTTTACATACCAGTCTTTATTTTGTCATCTAGGGAAAAGCCTTATAAATTCCTCAAATTATACACAAAAGAAAAAAAGGAAAAAAATTGACCATAAGATAATAATCATTTAACAGAGATGTTTATCTATATTATATATTAATAATCTATATCTAAAAATTATACGTATATAAAAATTTTTATACTTAGAGGAAAAAGGCAAAACTATAACAGAAGTAGCCATTTATAGACTTCCATTTTGGAAATAATTGCATGCTAATTAAAACTACATAAGAAAACAGTTAACTTTTGAAGTTTTAAATTCTTAAAGTGGGAAAGGAAAAAGGTCCAAAAGAAATGTATAAGAAATGATGTAAATGAAAACTAGACAACCCTTCTCGCTAACCCCTTCCTCCCAAACGAGCTTGCATATTTTATTAGCTTAGAAAAAAATGTTGAATGGGAAAAATAGTTGATTTCAGTAGATTTAATAAAAACAACTTGACTTTCATGGAATGGAAATACAACCACCCTGAAATATTGATTTTGAAGGGCTTTGCTCAGTCTTTACTTGTGCAGAAACCTGGGAAAGGGATTTTTACTGCCAGAGCTTTAGAATGTTTCAACTCAAGGAGAGGGGAAAATAGTCAAAAATTAACTTGTGTATCATAACATTAGACTGATATCCCTTGTAGGAAACCCTCAAAATAATACAATTCACTCCATCACCTTTTAAGAAATGCTTTAAATGCAAATATTTCACTTATAACTGAATTAAAATGATTCAATACATATCCTATCCTCTGCATTATAATAAACACTGCTGAACATGTATTCGTTTTACACATTTTCTCCCAATTTTTAAAATTTATAAATCAAAACACTAGGAATTATTACCCTCAATTATGGTGCCTATAAAAATTCCCTTTATGAGTCCAGGTTGCATAAGCCATTTCTGTATTTACCAATAACACTTCCTGCTTCTGATAAGGGCAAGCAGGGATCTGCTTGCCAAAAATCACTGCAAAGGTTTTACAGCCACAGACTCTTAACAGATACGAAGAAACCCCCAAGGGAGAGTGTCTTAAAGTCTTTTAGGAAAACTGCCAGGTTTTACCCTAATTTCTTTTTACCTGTAAAGCAGGTGCTTATTTGCATTGCTAGACTAAATCATCTTCTGACTTTCCATAAAAATCACATAGATTTTTCTCTCCAGTCTGAGCTGGGAATAAGCTTATATTGTTGGAGATAAAACTACCATAGACAGTGTTAAGCTGTAACATTCTCCAGATTTTGAAGACTCCTGAGACTAAATGACACATCCAGTTCACGCTTTAGGCACGATTTTAGATTTTTCTTCTATTTTTTGCATTGATTCATGTAGTTCTTTGGTGTGACAAGTACAAAGTTATATTCGTAGTGTAATTTTACAGGTACTAAGATTGAATTTTTTAATTCACTGGTAGTCTTTATTATCTATGTGGAAAAATGTTTTTCTGTAAATATACTAATCACCAAATTATATTTATTTATTTTCTTAATAATCATAGGTGACTGTTTTAGGGTTTTATATATGCCAAATACTTTTCTAAGTCCTTTACACATATTAAGTTATTTAATCTTCATATAATCTCTGTCCTGTATATAATTACTGTATAATAGTCGATACTAATTATTATCTCCAGTATATTGGTTAACACAAAAGTTAAGTAAATTATGCTATAGGTCTTGAATGTTATAGCAAAAATTAAGTTATGTGGCTGTTGAGCTCTCAACTATTATGCTACATTTGTTTACTGTTTATTTCACCAAGTATAATATAAATACTTATGAGGGCAGGGACTTGGTCTTGTTCACAGCTATATCCCCCTGGGACTAGAACAGTGGACTAAATTAGTATCTGTTGAGTGATAAACAAACAAATAAGTAGAATTATTTAAATGTTTTTGTATTATAGAAAAAAATAACAAGTGGTTTTTTAATAGATGAAGATATGTTCTCAAAAAAGTTCACAACCTTTGAAACAGTCTATCATTTTAGTAAAATAGTAGTCTTTGAGGCTAAAACTTATTTTCAGATTCTAGAACTTCTCCCTATGGTTGAAGAGTCATTTTTTCTCCCTTCCATAGCTTATAAATAAAGTGCTACCTACCATTTATGAAGTAACAACTTAGTTTCAGTCATTACTTAATGTGGAGTTTTAAGATTCCCAAATAGAACATAAAAATGCAAAGTATTTTTATTTTATAGTTGCCATACCTTTGAGTGGACTGCTTTATCACCATGTTTAGTTTAGCCCAAGTTATAGGTTAAATGATAATTTTTACCTTTTATTCTACCTGTTTGAGTTGCACTAAACTTTACAAGACCATTCGCTAGTAATTAATCATATTTTCATAGAATTTGTTAAAATGACAAAGTGTTAAGTTCTCCCAAGTGTAAAGCTCTAAATAACCAGTCAAATGATCATATTAAAAATATTAAACCAGGTTCGGTGGCTCAGCCTGTAATCCCGTGCCTTTGGGAGGCTGAGGTGAGTGGACTGGGTTCGAGACCCGCCTGGGCAGCGAGACCTCATCTCTACAATAAAATCAAAAAATTAGCTGGGCGTGGTAGTGCATGCCTGGAATTCCAGCTACTTGGAAGGCTGAGGTGGAAGGATCGCCGGAACCCAGCTGCGGTGGCCGGGAACAGCAACTGCACTCCAGTCTGGGCAACAAAGTGAGACTCCAACTCAAAAAAAAAAAAAAAAAAAAAAAATTAACACATTTTAACAGATTTTTTTTCCCCCTCAAAGTTATTTTGGTGGTGATTTAGAAAATCAAGGAGGCTCTTATTTTAAGGCTTAATTTTTAAGGAGAAGCTTTAAAAATAGGCTATAATGTGGAATTAGGCACTAGAGGAACCTATGGTGTAACCAAAGTGAAAAAGTTTTAGTGTTTCAGGGATTTGGAATCACATTGTCTAGATTTTGATTTCAGACGTACAGGCAACTTTCACTTAGTGAAATGCATCTTTTGTAAAAGGCAGATAACAAAAATATCACCTCCTTCTTAGGGTCTTTATGGAGATTAAATGAAATTGTGTATGTTTGAAACCTGACACAAGAAGATTTTCCTATTGTATTGCTATTGAATGGTTAAGTTAGAGTTAAATAACCATCAGATAATTTGTTAACTAATTAGATTGACACTGTATATAGGGTGAGTGTTCGCGTGTTTTTATATGTATTGTAGTTTGGTTTGGAGGGGCATGTTGTTGATGGCTTCTGTGCAACTGGGATGCCATCATTAACATGTCACAGACCCTCAAAGGATGATTTTCAACCGTGAATTTCATTGTGCAGCTCCAATCTCTCTTTCTTTTAGCTGATTTTCTCCTTTGTCCTCATCAACTAAGGGGCATATTGTTATTGATATCATAGATAGCTTACAACTCTGGAAACAGGAATCTTAGAATATGTATCTTTCCAGGTCTGCCATTAGCTTGGGAAGTCATTGAACTTCTTTTTTTTTTTTTTTGAGTTGAAGCCTCACTCTTGTCACCCAGGCTGGAGTGCAGTGGCACGCTCATGGCCACCCCAGCATTGACTTGCTGGGCTCTGGTGATCTTCTGCCTCAGCCTTCCAGGTAACTGGAATTACGTGCTACCACACCTGGCTAATTTTTATTTATTTATTGTAGAGACAAGGTCTTACCAAGTTACCTGGGCTGGTCTCGAACCCACGGGTTCAGGTAATCCACTTGCCTCAGTCTCACAAAGTGCTGGGATCACAGGCTGAGCCACCGAGCCCAGTCATTGAACTTCTTAGGATATGTATCTTTCCAGGTCTGCCACTAGTTTGGGGAAGTCATTTAAAGTCATTTAAGTCATTCTCTGGTTCCCAATTTGTATGTATAAATAAATAAATAAATAAAATAGGTGGAGTTTGGTTAATATCCAAATGTTCCATCTAGAAGGGAACCCTAGATCATCTTATCAATAGTCATCTGTGCAACTAGAAATCTGTGTTGTATGCATGCATGCATTCATTTATGTGTATCTCCTGAGATTTTAAGCAAAACTTGGTTTTCCTACTTACCAGGCACTGATCACATGTAAGATTAGGTAGTGCTTAAGTACCTGTTTGCGGTAAGATCTTGTATCTGAAGGCTAATAGATATCATGACAGCAAGGTTGGATCATTCCGTGATTACAATTACAGTTCAGTAGAATTCATTATATAAAGTAAATCAAGAAACTTGGGTATTCTATTATAAAGAAATAGAAAAACAGCTGTGTAAGTAGCATCCATAGGTTTGAATCATATCTCATCTCCCTTAGCCAAGCAAAGACCCTCTTGACTCACTACTGCAGTTATAAACATGCTGATGATATAACTTATACATGTGGATGCTTAATCATGTGGCCCACTGTTGGCAAATCTTGGATTTCTCTGTCCTAGGTGTTTTTCTAGGACAAATAGCTTGTGATTCTAAGTCATCCGAGTCTTTTAGTCTTGATCTGCTTTAAAAATAAAGACAGCTATTGAAAAATATATAGTAATCCTCCCTTTCCTTTAATACCAATGTGCCCCTTCAATCTCATGTATATTCTCCTTTGACTGCTGAGAGCAAAGTAAAATGTTCTATTAAAAAACACATAAAAAGCCGGGCTTGGTGGCTCAGCCTGTAATCCCGCGCCTTTGGGAGGCTGAGGTGAGTGGATTGCCTGAGCCTGAGGGTTTGAGACCTGCCTGGGCAGGTGAGACCTCATCTCTACAATAAATCAAAAAATTAGCCAGGCGTGGTAGCACGCACCTGTAGTTCCAGCTACTTGGAAGGCTGAGGCGGAAGGGTCGCCGGAGCCCAGCAGGTCGAGGCTGCGGTGGCCAGGAGCGGCCACTGCACTCCAGTCTGGGCAACAGAGTGAGACTCCAACTCAAAAAAAAAAAAAAAAAAGAAAAACACATAAAAATGCAGAATGTACAGGGTGTGCTACTATAAGAAGGTATTTATATTTAGGATGGGAAAAAGGGGTGTTTATTTTTTGAAGCTAGTATTTGGAGCTAAGCCAAAAATGTGTGCAATATCAGTGATTTATAAATGCTTGCTGACTTGGAGTATATATTCCAAGAATGTGTTGAATTCTTTCTATTTTCCACTAGCTTATGAGGGTTAGAATTATATTACTTCCGTTACCCACCCCCCCAAAGAAGCTACAATTTTTCTATTGGATGAAATTGAAATTTCTCAGCCTGTGATTCAAAACCTTCACAACTCAGCCCCAAATACATATTCAGTTTCACCTCCTACTACTATTCCTTTCTATGCAGCCTACATTCTAGACCCCTGGTGGTTTTCATTACTCCCCAAGGTACCCTGCATTTTCACACCTCTGCCTCTTTTCTCAGGCTGTTCCCTTTGCCCAGGACACCCTTTCTCGTGTCCAATCTGCCTGGTAAACTTCTATTTTTCAGTTTTCAATGGAAATGTTGCCTGTCTTCATAAATCTGTCCACAGTTTTTTCCCCAGCCACAAAGGGTCTCCCTCACCTGTGCTTTCATGTATAGCACACACTGTGCAGCTGGTTTTTGATCTACATTCTCCCACCACTGCTGCCCTCCCTGGAGCAAGGACCACGTTTATGGCATCTAGTACACTGTGGACACTCAATGAAAGCTGGCCAAAGTGAACAAAAATGTGCATGTGGCAAGAAGAAGGGAAATATCCTGATTCAGATACAACGTGTTATCTTTCACTTCATTGTAAATAATTTGGAAAATACAGGAAAAACAAAAAGGAGGAAATGGAATTCGCCCATAATGGTACATATTCTCAGAAGTTGTCATTGTTAACAGTTTAGAATATGTATTTCCATATTATTTTGCTAAAGCATAATTTTACAAGGAGATATGGTTTTTAAAATTAGAACATTACCTATATGACCTAACAGATGATCCTAATCTTGACTTTGCTGTTTCTTTGTTAGCTCACAGAGAGAATAATCATCCTTTTTGTGGTGATCACCAGTCAAGAGGAAGTTCAAGAGAAATATGTGGTGTGTGTTCTATTCATCTTTTGGAATCTATTGGATATGGTTAGGTAAGAAGGCAAAAAAAAAAAAAAAAAACCTCTTAAAACAAGACCAAATTACTTTCTACAATGAAACCAGTAATAGCTGCTTACATTTGGTTACTCTGAATGAGAGAGAAAAACATATCCCCTTTTCAAATTATTTTATCTTGATATGGAAATGTATTTTTAGTGCTTTCCATAATGGGCATATCAAAGATAATGAAAACTTACCATGGTATCACAAGAGCAAATCAGTGCATTCAGGTTTCCACAGAAGGCTTGGCATAACTCCAACTTGGAATAACCCTCACAGCTGTTTGCTAATGAAAGGCATTCCGTACAATTGTTCTAGTACATGTTGCTTTAATAAGAAAAGCAGGACTTTTATTATATCATTTTCATAATTTACAAAGTTAGTTTCTGGGAACCCAAGAATATTTGAAATGTAGGGTGTGTGTCTCTGGAAGAAAATGCTCTTCAATTTCTATTTTTGTATACAATTCCAGTGGACTCAAATAACACTGAAGTCCTCTTGTGGAATCCCTGGAAACCTTTACTCTAGTCTTCAGAGTCCTTCTTAATTCTAAAACTTTGCAATGAGTTGTACCTAGCCTTATTTCTACTAGTAGAGAGTTAAAAAAGAGTATGCCCTTTGTTCAGTGAGCCCTTACAGCTCATTTTAAGGAGGTGTCCGAACGGCTAGGTCAGCTTTCACGAATGAGAACCTTCCCTCCCACTTGAAATATCTGGGTGTGAACAGGCAACAAAAGATTCCGGGTTGTTTTTTTTTTTTTAAGCTGAGGTTATGTAAATTCTTTATTATACTGTTGATCACTTAGCTGGATTAAAATACAGAGGGTGCCAATAAAATGTATACACATTTTAAGAAAGGGAAAAAAATGCATTAGCATTGTAATAATCAGCATACGCTGATAACAAAGATGAATACAAGTCAGGTTTGACTTCTGCCATTACAAGAGGTGCTCAAAGTGGTTGCCATCAGCATCCAGACACTCCTGATCACTGTGAACTACTGCAGGACTTGTTGCTGTGTGAGGCCCTCAGGATCTTCCCTTGTGCACACCACACACAGTACCATGCAGCTCAAATTTACCACAAATACATGCAGTTGTTAGGCATGTTGGAGGTTCTATTGCATAATCACACCTCCATTGTCATACTTCCATAATATTCTCAAATTTCAAATACCACTTCAAAAATGGTCTCGTGTTCCCCAAATGACTACCGTGCTTCTGCTGTTTTCTTTGACTGTCCTGCCTGTTGCATGACACTAGCATTCATTTGATTAACTTCATATTTTGAGTGAACATCATACTACACGTTGCTACCATAATTCAACTTCAAATATTAATACATAGATAACATCTCTTAAAATTTATAGACATTTTTTCAGCACCTCGTATGTCTAAATAATAAGTTGAGTCCTAGAGTGAATGAGAATGAAATATTTTGTTGGATTAAAATGACTATATTTCTTTGTATATATAAACCAGAAATCATTTCTTGTTTTTTAACTGATAGTTTTATAGACTTGGGGCAAACCTCTTGGACTTTTGCAGCCCGTGACTTCCTATTCAAGAGACACTGAAACATCATTTGGGACTGTAGCTTTCCAGTATATTTTTTATTTTGACACTTTCAGTATTGATTCAGTCTCTGGTAAGCTCAATAAAACCATTAGAGAACAAAACAACTTTTGCATTAAAAGTGGTAGCATGCTTTCATGGGAAGACTTTTGGACAGAGGTTGATCTCCCGGATGAAACTCATTTCCACTACTTACTTACTTACTAAATGATCGTGGGCAAATCGCTTAATCTTTTTATTTTAATAACAGCTTTATTGAGACATAATTTCTATGCCAAAACATTTACCCTTTTAAAATATGAAAACTCAAAGAAACGTGCAACCACGATCTAGTCTGAGAATGTTTTTTTCATCACCCTCAAAAGAAACCCCATACACATTCTCAGCCTACACTCCATTTCCTCTTTCCCCAGCCCCTAGCAACAACTCACACGTTGTCTCTATGGATTCGCCTATATTTCATATCATCCAACATGTGACAGTCTTCTTTTACTCAGTATAATGTTGTCTAGGTTGTAGCATGTATACATGTTGTATCATGTATCACTACTTCATTGCTTTTTGTGGCTGAATATATTCTATTGTATCTACATACTACTTTCTGACTATCTGTTTGTCAGTTGATGGACACTTGGGTTGTTTCCAGTTTGGGCCATGAAGAATATTGCTGTGAATATCACGTACAAGCTTTTATGTCCACATGTTTTCATATCCCTTAGGAGTAAGATTCATGAGCATGTAACATTTTGAGTCTTTTTCTTTGTATTTATTTTTCTCTTTGCTTATTTTTTTATTTTAAAAATGTGGGGTACAACTCACAGGTAAAGTTTGGGCATCCCTTTAGTCCCCACTTCAGCTTGTTTGAGATCAGGTACCCTTATTGATGTTATGTGCCCTCCCCCCATCAGTGTCCCGCTACTGCCAATCCCTTTCTTATTGTATTATGGTAAATGCTCAGGGTCCACTTATGAGTGAGAACAGGTGGCATGCAGTTCTTTGTTTCTGTGATAGATCACTGAGTACGATAGACTCTAAATCCATTCAAGTTGCTGCGAAGTCCATAATTTTGTTCTTCTTTATGGCTGAGTAATAGTCCATCATGTATATGTACCACATTTTTTTTAAAATGGGGGTAGAATTATCTTCCCTAGCTATACTGGAATGACTTTTTAAAAAGTAAAGACTAGGGAGATTTATCAACCTGAGAAAGGTATCTATGAAAAAAATCCACAGCTTGCATGATAATTAATGATGAAAGGCTGATGCTTTCCTCCTAAGAGCAGGAACAAGATAAGGAAGTCCACTCTAGCCACTTCTATTCAACATTGTACCAGAAGTTCTACCCATAGTCAAAACAAAAATAAAAAAGATATCAAAGGCATCCAAATTGCAAAGGAAAAAGTGAAATTATCTCTACTGGCAGATAACGTGATCTTACACACAACAATTCATAAGGAATCCACTAAAAATGAAATAACTAATATACAAGGTTAGCAAAATTCTAGAATATAACATCAATATATAAAAATCAATGATATTTTTATACACTTGCAATGAACTATCTTAAAGTTAAGAAAACAATTCTGTTTACATAGCATCTAAAAGAATAAAGTATCTAGAAGTAAATTTAACAAAACATACGCAGGATTTGTACATTGGAAACTACAAAACTGTTGCAAAAATTAAAATTCATACATGGAAAGACATCCCACATGGGTTGAAAATTAATATTGCTAAGATAGCAATACTCCCCAAACTGATCTGTAGATTCAATGGAATCTCTATTAGAATCCCAGCTGACTTCTTTGCAGAAATTGAGAAGCTGATCCTAAAACTCAAGGAACCCAGAATAGCCAAAATAATCTTGAAAAAGAGCATATTTTAGCCTGGCCTGATGGAACATGCCTGTAGTTCTGGCTACTTGGAAGACTGAAGCAGCAGGATCGCCTGAGCTCAGCAGGTCAAGGCGTCGGTGACCGTGAGTGTGCCGCCGCACTCCAGCCTGGGTGACACAGTGAGACACCAACTCAAAAAAAAAAAAAAAAAAAAAAGAAAAAGAGCATATTTGAGGGACTCAATCTTCCTAGTTCAAAACTTACTACAAAGCAACAATAATCAAGAGTGTGGTACTGGCAGAGGGATAAATCATGAAATAGGATTGATAACCCAGAGACAAACTCACATTTTTGGTCTATTAATTTTCGGCAAGAATACCAAGACCATTCAAGGGAAAAGATTACTCTTTTTATACATTCATATGCAAAAGAAAGAAGTTGGATCCTTAACTCATAAAACTATTAATTCTTAGGAGAAAATATAAGGGTAAGTCATGATGATTTTGGATTTGGCAATGAATTCTTAAATATGACACAAAAAAACAGAAGCAACAACACTAAACATTGATATACAGGACGTCAACAAAAGTGCTTCTAAACAGAAAACGAATACCCACTATTCTAATAAAAGAAAATAATTGGATACCATTTTTCACTTAGATTGGTAAAGACAAAAAATTTGATAACATGTCATGTTTAGTGAGGGCCTGCACTGTTGGTATATATTACATATAGTAAGCATACACAGAAATGCATAGACAAAAGCATTTCTGAAAGAATCCATAAGAAATTGGCATTGGAGCTGGGCTCGGTGGCTCAGCCTGTAATCCTGTGCCTTTGGGAGGCTGAGGTGAGTGGATTGCCTGAGCCCGCGGGTTCGAGACCCGCCTGGGCAGTGAGACCTCATCTCTACAATAAATAAAAAAATCAGCCAGGCGTGGTAGCGCATGCCTGTAATTCTGGCTACTTGGAAGGCTGA
>NW_007247525.1:257949-259333 GCF_000164805.1 Carlito syrichta
AAAAAAAAAAAAAAAAAAAAATTGGCATTGGTCATTATCTCTGAGGAGTGGACTTCAGGTTCCTGAATGAAAGAAACATTTACTTTTCCCTATTCATGTTTCCATGGTTTTGGGGTTTTGTTTTGCCATTAGTATGTATTGCCTATTCTAGTGGTTCTCAAGGTGTGGTCCCTGGACCAGTAGCATTGGCATCACCTGGAACTTATTAGTAATACGTATTCTTAGGCTGTACATCAGATCCCCCTAAATCCGAAACTATGGGAGTAGGAACCAGCAATTTGTGTTTTTACAAGCCAGACGGGTGATTGTGTTGACTGCTCATACCTAAGAACCACTGGGCTATTCAACAAAATAAAAAAAGATGTAGACTGCTTCATTTATTATAGCATAATGTTAGGTTTAAAGCTACCTAGTATATCCAAAACCACTCTCAAGGCCGTTCTTTAACTGAACACATAAAATAGCACAATTATAGAAGTAGAGGGATGCCAAATCTTTATTTGAAAGTCACATTTTAATTTTTAAATTCATTTCTGAGATATTTACATGTATGCCTGTCTTTATAAAACCTAGCTGTTTGCTACTACACAAAATGGGCCTGGCTTTTTAATAAAATTGAAGTCACTACTAAGGATACTTGTAATTGTAATTTCTTGAGGGGGCAACAGTTACATTCTTGCTCTGTTTAGCTCTGTAATTATCCATGATGTACCCTATGAGACAAGTCATTCTGACCTTGTTGCCTTACCCTCATTGCTGCTTTTTTACCTCTCGCCTTGCTTAAATATAGGAAATAAAGTATGTAATTTGCACACTTTCCAGTTATAGCCTTGTATTTAATTCCATATATAGTAAGGTAGTTTCTTCTGTTATTTCCCAGACATCAGTAGCAAATGATGTTTATGAGTCCCTTGTCTGCTTTCAGGTATACTTATAGCATGTTATCAGTCATAGGAATATCATATGCTATCTTGACGTGGCTCAGTCAAACCCTGTGGATGCCCATTTATCCTCTGTGTGTTCTCGCTGAAGGTAAGGAAAGAGTGGCTCGCTGTATTGCTTACTGACAAAGCCATCTGGTTATAATGGTTCACTACATTTTGATGATTAAATTACTATTTTTTGCTAGTGCTTAGCTCACCCAGTCTATCTTTCGTGAAGTATTTCCCCTTATGCAAAGAAGTCAAGTTGGAGGGGGACACAGCTCTTTAGAGTAGACAAATTATTGGATGAGAAATGAGGACATTTGAGTCCTTAACTTTATTTATTTATTTATTTTTTGAGTTGGGGTCTCACTCGGTTGCCCAGACTGGAGTGCGGTGGCTGCTCCTGGCCACTGCAGCCTCGACCTGCCGGGCTCCGGCGAGCCTTCCGCCTCAGCCTT
>NW_007247525.1:259353-362152 GCF_000164805.1 Carlito syrichta
ATCCACTCACCTCAGCCTCCCAAAGGTGCGGGATTACAGGCTGAGCCACCAAGCCCGGCTCTTAACTTTATCAACTTCTTGTATAAGTTGTGGGTAATTCATTTAACCTCTTTGAGTTTGTTTTCTCGTTACTAAGGGGCTTAATTAATATGGAGAGCTTCTATGATTTTCTGTTATTTTTAATGCATAAAAATTAAATTCCCTCTGGCTTAACTTTCTTTTCCATTTGCTATCCATTCTATCTTCTCTCAGCCTTGAGGTTAATTGTCCTTTTTGGAGGGAAGCATTCCTGACTTTCTCAACTAAGTTAATTCCCCCTAGTGTGGCATCATGAATCTCTCTTTTTTTTTTTTTTTTTTTTGAGTTGGAGTCTCACTCTGTCGCCCAGACTGGAGTGCAGTGGCCGCTCTTGGCCAATGCAGCCTCAACCTGCTGGGCTCCGGCCATCTTTCCGCCTCAGCCTTCCAAGTAGCCGAAATTACAAGCATGCGCTACCACGCCCGGCTGATTTTTTGATTTATTGTAGAGATGAGGTCTCGCCAAGTTGCCCAGGCGGGTCTCAAACCTGCAACTCAGGCAATCCACTCACCTCAGCCTCCCAAGGCGCGGGATTACAGGCTGAGCCACCGAGCCATGAATCTCTTTTATAGGGCTTGTCTCAGTTGTAATTAGGCATTTGTGTGATTCTTTGGTTAATGTCCATTTCCCTGACTAGACTTTAAGCTCCATGGAGATACAGGATTCTTTGCTTCTTTTCTTTCTCTTATGCACCAGTATACATGCTCGATAAACACTGAATGAATTATTGAATGCACTGTAAAGTAGGCAGTTAATTACATATTTTAAATGTCAACCTTAAGGATATCTGGAGAATATATGCTTCCTTCTGCAATGAATCTGGCAGACTGCTGAAGAGTTCTCTGAAAGACATGGTTTTTAAGTTTTGAAAACTGAAAGCATAGCATAATTAAGAAAGCATGTTAAGGTAACTAAGGGAAACACAAGGAAAAAGACTGAACATAAAATGATAGTGACATTGGCAATAACCGTAAAGTATCTAAAAGCCAGTATATAAAATAAAACCACAGTTTTCTATCAACCAGTGACCACAGAAAAAGAACTAGCTTATAGTAAATCATATTAGATAGAATTTTAAAATTTGTCTTGTTTTCAAAAGGAAGAATTATTTTGTAGTAGACTAAGCCAAGAGAAACTAGAGAATAATCTTGAAAACCATTTTAAAAAAGACTGTCAATTCTTTTTTTTTTTTTTGAGTCAGAGTCTCACTCTGTTGCCCAGGCTGGAATGCAGTGGCACGCTCACGGCCACCCCAGCATCGACCTGTTGGGCTCAGGCGATCTTTCTGCCTCAGCCTTCCAAGTAGCCAGAACCACAAGTGCGTGCTACCATGCCTGGCTAATTTTTTTATATATTGTAGAGACGAGGTCTCACCAACTTGCCTAGTCTGTTCTCAAACCCCTGGGCTCAGGTAATTCTCTCGCCTCAGCCTCCCAAAATGCTGGGATGACAGGCCTGAGCCACCATGCCTTTAAGAATGAAATCCCTTCCTCATTGAATCATTTACCAAGTACATCCTGCTGTTATATCACATGACTGTACAATACAGGTGTATAGAGGAAATAAGAGATGTCGATCAAAGAGTACAAAGTTAAAGTAAGGAGGAGTAACTTTATTTTCTTTTATTTTTTTATTTTTTTTGATTTGGAGTTTCACTCTGTCACTCAGACTGGAGTGCAATGGCCGCTCCCAGCCACCACAGCCTTGACCTGCTGGGCTCTGGCGATCCTTCCGCCTCAGCCTTCCAAGTAGCTGGAACTACAGGCCCATGCTACCACGCCCAGCTAATTTTTATTTATTTATTTATTGTAGAGATGAGGTCTTGCCAAGTTGCCCAGGCGGGTCTCGAACCCGCGGGCTCAGGCAATCCACTCACCTCAGCCTCCCAAAGCGTGGGATTACAGGCTGAGCCACTGAGCCCGGCAGGAGGAGTAACTTTAAAGTTGAGAGGAGTAAATTTTTTAGAGTGATTGTACAGCCAGGTGACTTTAGTTAATGATAAGCATATATTTAAATGGCTAAGACAGTAAATTTCAAGTGTCTCCCACAAAATATGGTGAGGTGATAGATATAGTAGCTTGATTTAATCATTCCATATTATATACACATATAAAACATCACACTGTATCTCATAAATGTATACAATTATGATTTGTTAATTAAAATTATAATAAATTTTAAAAGAAATATAAAAAGAAATAAGGTAGAAATGAGACTAATTCCTTCCAAAAAATAAGGAATGTGTAAAGGTATAGGAAACTCTTTCAGCCTTATTATTCTGTAATTCTAAGCCTTTTTCTTTCTAGGTAAGCCATGTTCTTATATGGTTGTTATACAACCTATATCTTTTATCAGATTCATAAATATATTCTTTCAATTACAAAGTGAGGTATATGCAGAAAAAGTCTAGAAGCATATATGACAAAGTGTCAATAATGATTAACACTCTGGATGGTAGAATATGAGTGACTGTAATTTTATTATATGTTTCTATATATTTCAGCTGTCCCAAAGTAACATAACCAAATCAACTAATTATACTGATAAAATGCTAGGAACTTAAGCACAGCCCATGATGATCTTAGACTGCATTTTGGTGGTCAGTTGCAGATACTGCCCCGATG
Organism: Carlito syrichta; assembly: GCF_000164805.1. NCBI lineage: Eukaryota > Metazoa > Chordata > Mammalia > Primates > Tarsiidae > Carlito > Carlito syrichta. The sequence goes on from NW_007247525.1 coordinate 262,056, forward strand.
TTGCTCATACCCTGCTCTGTCTAGCTCTAACAGTTGTGGGCTCCTCTCTTTTCAAAAACTTTTTATTTTGAAATAATTTTAGACTTCACAGAAATTGCAAAAATAGTGCACCATTCTTGTGTACCCCTCACTTGGCTTACCCTGATAACATCTTATATAATCTTAGTATAGTATCATTTCATCCCATGAATTGTTATAAAAAATCTATACACGAAAAACAATTTCATAGAACCTCCATCTCTTATTATCTGACACCAGTCTCCTCCCTCAAAATAATATAGGCTGGCATTCTCTCAGAGTTTCTTGTCATTTTTATTAAGTACTACTGAGGGTTGGGGAGGAAGAAGAAGATATTCCAAGGTCAGCTGGGTTGAAGAAATGTTAGGTGAAACCAGTTTCTTTATTGCAGATTTTCTCAGAATCTCTACTATGTTAAAATGTGTTGGGAAACTCAGGAGGAAAATATACGCAGCATTTTCCAAGGTCCTGTCTATCACCCCTATTTGTGGCTAGGGGGACAGATGTATTTTGAGATGCCATTTTGAGAAACACTGTAAAGTCTCTGTAGGCATGATAAAGTATATGATGGACAAATATGTAACTCATACTACTGTAAGATCTTTGCCCAGGTAAGCATTTAGCAGATTTCTACATTAAACTGTAGTTTTAGCTAAAGATTCAGCAACTGTCACAAAACTGTCATTATCAAATTCAAAATAGCCTTCAATAATAATGGAGATATATATATATATATTCTTATATATATATATATATATATATATATATATATATATATTCTTATAAGAAAGGGAGATAAATTTTATGATGTCCCCCTCCTTTTTTAACAGCATTTGCCATCTATCAGTCACTGCCTTATTTTGAATCATTTGGAACTTACTCTACCAAGCTGCCCTTTGACTTATCTATCTATTTCCCATATGTGTTGAAAATATATCTCATGATGCTCTTTATAGGTAAGTGGCTTTTTTTGTTCTGTTTTTATATTCTTCCTGTGCTTTTTGGTCTGTGCTGCCACCTACCTTAATAGACAGGCTGGCAAACACTGGAGAGAGCAAAGAAGAATCGCTGACAGGATTAAGTAGATCTTGTTAGAAAAGCACCTGGAAGTTATGTTTTTTGCCGGGTATCATGAAATCATACATATCACTATTTCACTGTATAAACAAGAATACTTTTGCTAGCAGAATATATAGCTGCAATATAGAAGTTTTGACTATATGCACAGGTATCTATAAACCAAACCTAGATGTCAAACTAAGCAGGATTGGCGATTTCTGATTTTCCCATTTATATTTATTTTGTTTCCTGTTTGTTGGTTCTTATATGCTAGCATTTCTTAGCAGGTAAATGTGGTATGCTAAAGACTAAAGAAAATTTACAATTGATAAAATGTGACTAATAAAACTTAATTGTTTTGCAAGAAATTGGAGGAAAAAGCCTTTACAAAATTTTAGTTTGGCCAGCTCTAACCTTCACAAATCTTGAAGATAATGATTATCTCTAGAATGTAACACATATCAGATATAAGAACAACACATAAGGAAAAGACAAATATGAAACTTTTGAGGAGCTGGAGAGAGCCACGCTAAAGGAAGAAATTCCTTGCATTAAAAAAAAAAGTAGGATAGAAGAATTTGATTTACTTTTTCTGCATTAAATCTGGACACTTCTTTAAGTGTTTCTTCTTTGAGTCTCCCTTGTTCCTGGAACGCAGGCAGCATTCTGTAGTATAAAATCATGGTTCTTTCTAGAGAAATGGTTAATCAAGCTTATTTACTTTTACCCCTTCCTTTTCCACATTAGGCATGTATTTTACCTACAGCCATCTTTACTCAGAAAGAAGAGATATCCTCAGAATCTTTCCCATTAAAAAGAAGAAAATGTGAAGTACAGCATTCTGATGTGACATGAGAAGAGACAGGCTCGTGGATTCAGCTGCAGTAAATGCAACACAGGAAGTATTCTGGTGGAAAAATACCTAGTGTTTGACAAAAACCCATGACATAAAACGATTGCACATACTCCCCAAACTGCAGACATTCCACAGCAAACTATGCTTTTCACACATTGTATTTTCAAGACATACATACTCTGCATACCCTGCTTCACCAAAGTCATGGATTTATATAAGTTGCACTTATATTATGTGCAGTCTGATTCTTTTTCGCAAGGTTAATAAGAAATAGGAGATTAATTGGTATAGATTCAATTAAATTGGAAAACCAAACTTGACAACCGAAATTGCATGTATTCTTTTTCACTTCAGAGTTCCCAAGTAGCAGCAGATCTGTAAGAGGCGAGTGATGGAAAATATACTCTATAAATGTCTAGAATAACATATTTCATACACAGATGTCATTGTCTTCCCCCAGAGTTAATAATTCAATACCCACCCTAAACATTAGTTACACTTAGAAAATTAAATGTCTTTTGGAACCCTATGTCTTAATCAGCTCTGACTACTATTGACAAAAACCACAAGCTGGATGGCTTAAACAAAAGAAACTTATTTCCCACAGTTCTGGAGGCTGGGATGTCCAAGATCAAGGTGCCAGTGGAGGCTGATCCTGGTGAGGGTCCTCTTCCTAGTTGGCAGATAGACACCTTCTTGCTGTATCCTCACATCAGGAAAGGATCTGCTACTCTCGTAAGTCCTTTTATAATGGCACTAATCCCATTCATAGGGACTCCACCCTCATGACCTAATTATACCTCCCGAAGGCCCCATCTCCAAATACCATCACACTAGGGGTTACTGCATAACTCATGAATTTGGGGAACACAAAGATTCAGTCCATAGAATTCTTCACCTGGCTCTACAAAATACACATCCTTCTCATATGCAAAATGCATCCATCCCATCCCAAGAGACCCAAAAGTCTTAATTCCTTCCTGGATCAACTCTAAAGTTCAAAGTCTTATCCAACTCAGGAGTGGTGAGATTAGAGATACAATTTATCATGAGGCAAAATTCCTTTTCCAGCTGTGAACCTATGACATCAAACAAATCATGTGCTTTCAAAATACAGTGGTGGACAGGCATAAGATAGACATTCCCATTCTAAAAGGGACAAACAGGAGAGAAGGAAGGGGTGATGGGTGCCCAGCAAGATCAAAACCTAGCAAGACAAACTCCATGAAATCTTCAGGTTTGGGAATAATCCTCTTTGGCTTCATGCTCAGTCTTCAGGAGCCACTTAGCTAGAATTACTGCCTCCAGAACTCTGTTGGGGGAGGTTGGTCCCCATGGCTCCAGGCAGAAACTGTCTGGCCCATTGAAACTAAGGTGATGACCACCCCCTTTTACAACTGGGATGACAGTCCTGATGATCTCTGAATCACCTTCAGTGTCATTCTTTCCTTGTCTCTAAGAATAGTGAACATCCACAGCTGAATAGCTCTACAGTTCCATTCTGAAAAAAATCCAAGAAGTCCAACAGCCTGCCTTCATTCTGTCTCATCTCCATCAGCTGCAGATAAAACTAGCAGCGTTCCTACTGGGATGGCTGATTAGTTCTGTGGCTCACACCTATACTAATGTCCTTATTGAATGGTTAGTCTGCCACACCTTTAGTGTTCTCCTCCAAACATGTTTTCTCATTTTTTGTAATGTGGAAAGACTGAGAATTTCTCAAATCTTTTAAGTTCTGCTTCCTTTTTGGTTAACGATTCTGCCTCCAGTTCATTTCTTTCTTCTCACATTTTACTTTAAAGTAGTCAAGAAGAACCAAGGCACTCCTTCAATACTTTGCTTGGAGATTTCTTTGGCTAATTATCAAATTTCATGGTTTATAAATTTTACCTTCCAACAAAACACTAGAACATGAACACACTTCATCTAGGTTCTTTAGCATGTAATAACAAAGATCACCTTTCCTCCAGTTTCCCATAACATGCTCCTCATTTCCATCTGAGACCTCATCAGAATAGCCTTTACTGTTCATATTTTTAACCAATATTCTATTCATGATTATAAAGAATCATTCTGTATTCTCTCAGAAAAAGGAGGCTTTCACTGAAGCTCTTCTTTCATCAAAGAAAGGAAATAAATTCTTCATGCCAATACTGGCTTTTTCTAGTATATGCCTCAAGACTCTTTCAGCCTCTACTCATTACCTAATTTCAAACTGCTTCTACACTTTTATATATTGGTTATAGCGGCACCTCACTTCCTGGTATCAACTGCTATCTTAGCTTGGGCTACTATAACAAAATACCATAAACTGAGTGGCTTAGAGAACAGAAATATATTTCTCAAAGTTCTGGAGACTAGAAAGTCCAAGATCAAGGTGCCAGCCAATTTAGTTCCAGTTGAGGTTCCAAGGTGCTGGCTGATTTGTCTTCAAGTTTTACAGATGGGTGCCTTGTTACATCCTCACAAGGTGAAAAGAGAGATAAATCATCCCTCCCGTGTGTCTTCTTGGGCACTAATCCCATTTATGAGGGTTTCATCCTCAAGACCGAATTATATTCCAAAGGCCCTACTTCCAATTGTCATCACACTGGGGATTAGATCTTCAACTGTGAATTTTGAGGGGACACAAACATCCAGTTCATGGGACTCTGATAGAGTATTCATTAATATCACATAAGTTATTGGGGTCTTGATGCCTTTAAAGAGGACCCTGATGAAAACAGAATAAACCTTTGGTAAATACATAAGCAATGCCCCATTGCACACTTTTTTCTTTTTAATTTTTCAAATCAGGACACATATCTTAAAGGGAGATAAAAGGTAGAAAATACAGTAAATACTTTAAAAGAGGCAAAATTAAGACCTATTGGTGTTTTGTATTATTACTGAGTTATTATTGACAGTTTCCATAGGCCATATATGTCATCACTTATTGTTTAGAAAAATATCCTTTCTTTGAAGATCTAAAAAAATGTGTAAATAACTGACTAAGAATCATTGCTGTAATATTGTTGTATTACTCAAATGTTTGGAAATAATTATAGAGATCTTATTATCCAGTAACTATGTAAAAAGGCATCAAAATCTTGTGACATAAGAACTGGGTAATAAAGATGTTGGTTTTAAAAATGGGAAATCTTATTTCTACCAAATAAAAAATTAGAAAAGAAACCATTATTAATAAAGACACTTGAAATACTTATAAATGTAGTAAACTTGAAATTTTAAAATAAGAAAAGGATTAAAATTACCCTTTAAAATTATTCTTAAAAGAAGCCATATTTTATCTAGCTTTTAAAGTTGTTTAGCTTCTACATTTAAGAACAACTATTAAAAAGTTTAGTGTGCAAAAAAGCATGATCTCTGCAAATTTTAGGTGACTTAGACTAAATTGCTCCCAATAAAGATGGCTGCCGACACTGCAGAAGTATACATCTACAATCACTAAAATGAAGAGAAAGAGTTACAAAGCTACATTTTACTGGGCCATGATAAGAAATTAAAATTTCATTACTAAAAAATACTTTATCTTTTTAAACCAAATTGCCTTAAGAACTTTCAAACTTCTTAAAATTGAAAACCAAAAGGAACACAAGTGAATTTGTAATTATTGTAATTTTGAAGTAGAAATGAGGATTGACAATAACTTAGGATATCTGCAACAGTTGTAACATAAAAAGATCTGTCATTTCCTTTGGTGACAGAGTAGCAATTGTTAATACTACTGTGACTGGTTGCCTATATTCATAATTGAAAGTAATACTGCATTTCATTAGAGGTTAGTGAAAATAAAGGTATAATTTCTTTTTGTACCCAAGTTCATATTCCCCACATTAAGAAACCCAGACAGAGTGAAGACAGTAAATATCTAGTTAATTGGATGTTATTCAGATGGCAAAGTTTACTGCTTTGGCCATCTGTTTTAAATGCATGTCCATCAAACTCTATTTCATTTTGTATAGTGTAGACAAAGGCTTAGTTTCTCAAATCTAAGTAATATAGACAAAATAGGAACCATTAGCTATTTTGAAAGCACAGAAACAAACAGCGCCATTGTAAAGTGGGCCAAGGATAGGAATAGGCAATTCTCAAAAGAAGACATATGAACAGCCAACAGATACATGAAAAGATGCTCAGCCTCACTAGTCATCAAAGAAATGAAAATTAAAACCACACTGAGATGCCACCTAACTCCAGTCAGGATGGCCATCATCAATAATTCAAAAAACAATAGATGCTGAAGAGGATGCAGCATACAGGGAACACTTCTACACTGTTAGTGGGAGTGTAAATGAGTATAACCTCTGTGGAAAACAGTTTGGCAATTCCTAAAAGATCTAAAAAATCGACCTTCTATACTACTCACAATCTCCCTACTGGAAATATACCCGGAGGAACTCAAATCACTCTTAGGAAAAGGATACCTGCACACGAATGTTCATTGCAGCATTGTTCACAATAGCAAAAACATGAAACCAACTGTGCTGCCCATCGAAAGAGGATTGGACAAAAAAAATGTGGTACATATACATGATGGAATATTATGCAGCCATAAAGAAGGACAAACTTATGAACTTCACAGCAACTTGGATGGACTTAGAGTCTATAATACTGAGTGATCTATCACAGAAACAAAGAACTGAGTATCACATGTTCTCACTCATAAGTGAACCTTAAACAATTATCGTAATACTGAAAGAAAAGAATTGTCAGTAGTGGGAAATGGCTGAGGGGTGAGGCAGGATTGGCAGTAGTGGGATTCTGCTGGGGAGGGGTACACCTCATCAACAAGGGTAACTGCATAATCAACATTTGTATACTTAACCCTGAATTGTACCCCACATCTTTAAAATTAAAAATTAAAAAAAATTGACAGGTAAAATGAGATTAAAAAAAAAAAAAGAAAGCATATATAATACAACTCTTTTCTTCACGTTAATTGTGGTAAAATACATATGGCAAAATTTAGTTATCTTTAACCAAGTGTGCAACTCAGTGGTTTTAAGTAGCAATTCATATTGCCATGCAACCATCATCACCCATCTTTTTTATGATAACTTCCTGTTATCCCTTACCACAGTTATCTGGCAAACCACCAATCTATTTTGTCTCTATGATTCTGATTCCCTAATTACCTCATATAAATGGAAGCACACAGTATTTGTCTTCTGTAACTGGTTTAACTTACCATTATGCCCTCAAAGTTCATTCATGTTGTAAGATATCACAGAATTTCCTTTCTTTTTAAGGCAGATTGGTAAGGAGGGAATTACTTCAGAATTTTGCTGTTTGTTTTCCATGTGCCATAAACACTTTTTTGTCCCTCATTTCCTATATTACTGTTGTCTTATATGCTTTTTTTTGGTAGTGAAATCTTTAAAGACCTTTCTCATTTTCTTTTGTGTATATTCTGTAGCTATTTTCTTTGTAGTTACCATGGGGTTTACTTTTAATATCCTAAAGCTCTAACATTCTAATTTGGATTTATAGCAGCTGAACTTCAGTAACATACTAAAACTCTACACCTTTGTATCTCCATAAATCACTTATTCAAGTTGTTGATGTCACAAAATTATATAGTGTCCAAAAACAATTTTAAAAAATGCATTAGTCTCTTAAATTATTTTTAAAAAGATGTCATTATAAACCCATTGTAACAATAATACTAGATTTTATAATTGCCCATGTATTTCCCTTTACTGAAATCTTTACTTGTTTATATGGCTTTGATTTACTGTTTAGTCTTTTCATTTCAACATGCAGGACTCCTAATAGCATTTCTGGCAGGTGGAGGTCTAGCAGTAACATACTCTCAACTTTTGCTTATCTATGGATGTCTTAAATGGATGTCTTATCTATGGATGTCTCCTTCATTTCTGAAGAACAGATTTACAAATTATAGAATTCTTGGTTTATAGTTTTGTTTTGTTTTGTTTTGTTTCATTTTAATGCTTTGAATATATCCTCCCACTGTGTTCTGGCCTCCAAATTTTCTGATAAGAAATCTGCTGGTAACCTTATTGAGGATCACTTGTAATGTGAAGAGTTGCTTTTCTCTTGCTGGTTCAAGATTCTCTTTATCTTTCAATGGTTTGATGATGTATTCACCTCCTTGAACTCATTCTACTTGGAGCTTGTTGGCCATTCTTTGTTCAAATATTCTTTCTGCCTCTTTCCATTTCTTTTCTTTTTCTAGAACCCCCCACAATGTGTACGTTGGTCTGCTTGATGTATCACACAGAGCCCTTATTCTTTGTTCACTTTTTCCCAATTTTTTTTCTGTTGTTCAGACTCAATAATAATTTTCATTATTCTGTCTTCATGTATGCCAATTCTTCTGCCAAAATCTGCTTTTGAATAGCGAATTTTTAATTTCAAGTACTGTATTTTTCAGTTCTAGAATTTCTTTTATGTCTTTTTATGTTTTATTTTTATTGATATTACCATTTTGTTCATATATCGTTTTCTTAACTTTCCTACACACTTTTTAGTTCTTTGAGCATCCCTAAGACAATTGTTTAAAGGTGTTTCTCTAGTAGATCCACAGCCAGGTCTTTTCCAGAAAGTTTCCTTTTCTTTTTCCTTTCCTTTAAAAGGGACATAATTTCCTGTTTCTTTGTATGCCTTTTGATGTTTCTGCTGAAACCAAACACTTGAATCTAGTAATGTGGTAGCCACATCTCACTGAAGTCCCTAAAAGAAGCTAACTGTTGTTTTTAAAATCATTCCTTACTTTGCCTGCCTTGAGCAAGTTGTCAAATATGAGAATTCATATTTCTCTCAGAAGTTTAAGTAGATGTGATGTCAATGTTGGAAATATTTCTTCAAAGAAAGAATCTCATATTTATTTAAGTTTATGTATGGTGAAAAGAGTTATATTTTATTATGCTGAAGTACTAAAGTAATTTAAAGTTAAAATTAAAATGTGCTAAGAATTATTTCCCCTTACCCAATATCTACTATTCACTTGCTTATTTTTTCTTTGTAATCATTATCATGTTCTCCTTTCTTCAGATAACTTCTACTTTCTTCTGGGTCTAAACAATATGCTTATTTTGATATGGAACTTTTTTCCAACGTAGCTTTGCAGATTATATTTCAGGGAGCAAAATTCACAGAATTAACCAGGACACTTGTTGGAACACAGATTCCTGGGGCTCAACTAAAGATCTGTTGAATCAGAAGCTCTGGGAGCCTAATTTTTTTAAAGGTTCCTCAAATGAGCCTCATATACACTAAAGCCACTGCTTTTGAGTCTACAGTAGTTCAGCTTTGGTCACAAAACTGCAAAAGAGAACTACTTGCATAAAAGTCACCATACAATGTTTTCAGAACTTCAAAGATGGTATTCATTTTTTAAAAAGCTTAAATTGTCATTTTTAGCATGTCTTCAACATGCCAAATAAGAATTACTTATTGGTCTATCTTTGCTAAGAGTAGCTGGAGTTTTAAATCTCATCTACAAATCGGTTAGTTAATTCTATATGAAGGTCAATTAGTAAAACTATGCCTTCATTCATCACATAAATGTAGGTGTCCGTTGTGTACTTTATCATATTCAGCTGAACCATGAGGTCTTGTGAAAGATAACGTGGTTTAGAGGTAAGGGCATTGTATTTGAGATTAAGCTCTGGTATTTACTAACAGAATGTCTCTCTGGGATTCAATTTCCTTAACTGCCCAAGGTGTGAAGAGAAAGTGAGGTATGGTAAATTAAATCTATGTAAATTATAAAGGGTTAGTACAGAAGTAGGAAATTTATAATATGTTGCCTGAATACTTTCACTGCATGATGACATATTATCTGACTGTAAGTTCAATGAGAGCAGAGATGTCACGTTATATCCAATTTTTGCCCTAGAAACTTGTATAATGTTGCATAGAAGACACTCATAATTGTTTGTGCAACTCTGATTTTCAAGAATACTACCACATCTAGGGAAAAAAATACATTTTAGGGAAGATATCAGATTGTGAGGAATGAATTTCAATTATATCTCAAAGGATATCCTGTATTTAGAAGATACATATAAAAGTTTTCGTTTTGTTTTTCTTTCAACTTACCTTTTCCTAACATGCAATTTGCTTCTAAAGTGTTTTAGTTGTTAAGAAGAACAATTTTTTACCCTGGAAACTTCCATTATCTTCCCAAATCCCCACATACAATACCTGTAGTCACATGCATGTTGTCAGTAGCTGTAGTGTTCAACTGTTACAGCTACTATTTACTTGCAGTGAAACATACAAAAGTGATAGCATTTATAACTTATAAACCATGATTTTTGTAGTCTTTTTAAAAAATCCTCATATCTGCTTTTTAAAATTTTCTTTCATCCAAAAATTGAAACCAAAGCTCAGTTAATCATTGTCATTTTTATTCAGTTTCATGTTTAATAATTTAGCTGGGAATTATTTTACAAGTTCCCTGTGTTTGACAAGAATCAGATGAACTTTTTATGTTGCAATTTTAAAGAATTTTATACTGTTTACAAAGATTAACAGATTGCATAGAAACTCACAACTACATAAATGTTATATATCACACATTTAAGATTAGAGATTCTAGATGGTTCAAGATCACAATTAAGTATTTCCCCCAGAAAATATAAAAGCATATTTCCTCATCCAGGACTACAACAATGATGGATGTGACTCTATCCCTTGGTTCCATTTGAAATGGTTCTTTTGAATAGGCTGTTTGTTTGGAGTCAAAGATACAAAGACCAAACAGGGACCTAACTTACAATGCTAACTTTAATGAAGGCCCCATTCTCTTTACCAAATGATCTGCTTTCTTTTTTTAAACAGCAATTTATGAAAATCTTTACCAAAACTCCAAAACTCCCGCTGTCTTTCAAACAGACTAAGTTACTTCAAGATAGTAATTGAATTCCTAAATCTAACTCCGTATAGACTATCTTTGGTTAAAATAGTTTTGGAGATGTTATTATCTTTGGTTAAAATAGTTTTGGAGATGTTAATGCCTGGCAGTTAACTTCAAAAAAGGTTATTAACAGCCTATTGGCTACCATGGAGCAATTGCATTACAAATAAAACACAAAGATTTTAGGCGCTTACATGGATCCCAACATCTATTCCAAATGTACACTTTTCAAATCAAGAGTCAGTGTGTTTGGATACTTCTGAAAGACCTAACAGGACTTTAACCCCACACATTAATTTGTTAGTACATCCCAGCATACTGTTTGTCTTGGACACTTGTATTTTCAAAAACTAACAGAAAGATGACTTGTGAGGAAACTTTTCCTTTTGTATATACTTGGGAACATCTGGTCTAAAAAAGCAGAGACTTCTGGTTTCTGGAGAACACAGTGAAGTAATCTAAGGGGTAACTTGATTCTTACTTGAGGTCATACAGGTAATCAAGAGAAAGGGTCTTATTATTCCAGGTTACCCATATCTTAGGATGTTTAGATTTAAGAACATTAGAATCTTTAGAAGTTCTCAGGAATTAGAAAATCCTGCACATTTTATACTCAAGTCTACCCAAAGGAAAGCTACTACAGAAGAAAGAATAAAGATATATCCTTTTTCCTCCCTTTTGTATTCCTCTATTTTTTGCCAAGGGCAAGAGAGGGACAAGGATTGAGACAAAATTGGGCTGAATTGAAACTGACAGTCTAGGGTTAGATGACTAGGCAGACTCTTCGTCCCCGAACTTGGGCATAAACAATATCTGGCTGCTGACTTAAGTGAAAATATGCAGAGTAGTTCTTCAGGGTCCACTTCCTCTTTCCTACTGTTGATTCATTCATGGTGCAAGCTAGCCCAAGAATCTAAAGTCCTTCAACTCATAAAGATCCACTCATTTACACTGCAAACTCCTAAACTTCCTGATTGCAGAGACCTATTAATCCAAAGGCAGGGTTGTTTTTTTTAATTGATTACAGCAATCTACATTAAACATGAATGAGGTTTCAGCCTCTGTGGGGGTTGTCATCTTAAAGTAGGAGCTGATGAACTTGCTGAAATTGAAAGAGTGCGGGGTCTGAGGACATTGGTTCTAGTTGAAGTTCTGCCACTTACTAGACGTGTTTACTCCATTTTAAAATAGAAAACAATGCCTCCTTACAGAATTGTTGTAAGAGTTAAATAAGACATTACAAGTGGCTGGGCTCTGTGGCTCCGTCTGTAATCCCAGTACTTTGGGAGGCTGAGGTGAGCGGATTGCCTGAGCCCGTGGGTTTGAGACCAGCCTGGACAACTTGGCAAGACCTCATCTCTACAATAAAAAAAAAAAAAAAGAAAATAGCCGAGCGTGGTAGCGCACATCTGTAGTTCTGGCTACTTGGAAGGCTGAGGCGGAAGGATCGCCGGAACCCAGCAGGTTGACCCCGGGGTGGCCATGAATGTGCCACTGCGCATCAGAATGGGTGATGGAGTGAGACTCCAACTCAAAAAAAAAAAAAGACATTACAAGTGAAGGCTCTTTGGTATGTACACTTAGCAAACAGTAAAAGTTAAATGAATTTCAACCTCTAATTAGTAGAAAGTAGAAGAAAGTATACATGGGTGGGAAGGAGAGGGAAGCTGGCCTCTACTGAAAATTTTCTACTTTCTTGCTTCCTCAAATTCATTTTCCCCTAGCCCAACCTCTAACAAAGTAACATATTTGGGAAACAAAACTAGTAGAGCGATTTTCAACCTAAGTGTCAGGTACATTTGGTGACAACATGAAGGTACAAGTCACACAGAAAGGCTAGATGCTCTGTGGTGCTTGTGCTGAACCAGGCATTGTGCTATGACATGATAGACACAAAGCTCCATTATTTCAGTGGCATCATTTTTCTTCTCAATGATCCCACATATGTATGCATCAGTACATTTATATGATTGGTTAAAGATAGAGCCTGACAGTGTGGCTGTGTGAAGGAAGAATAATTAGCAAACAGGTCAAAATTAAAATGCTGGCTGAACATGAAGCCACTGAGTAAAATGTAACCCTTGAGGATATTGTCACAAACCTTCATTTACTTTAGGCCACAAGTCATCCTGATTAAGAGGTTTGTACTTATAAAAAAAATTGATATTTAGAGATTGTCATTTTTTTTTCCTGACCAGCATACCATCATTTTTCTTCTGGGGGAGGAACCCAGTACAGATGATGTGGTTGGGGCTGCCTCTGCCCTTCTCTGTCCAGAGACCCAGGACTTGTGACCGGGTCTGGTCAATTAGAATACCCCTACCGGGGTCCAGATTCTTGCTCAGAGACTCTCACGTGCTCCAAATTGAACCAGATTCTCCTCATTTGCTTCTGCCACAGATGTGGGCAAAGACAGCTTTCCTACCCTTTGAGGTCTTGCCAACTATGTGGATTGATCCTGAGAGAGACAAAGCCCAGTGGCATCATTTGACTCACTATATGCAGCTGTGTCTGATCAGATCTACTGTTAATCTTCTTGGCTTGTGAACTGCTATTCTTCTTATTGGCTGAAGCTATTCTGATTTGTAACTTTCACTTGCATTCAGGAGACCAAAACATAAGGCACCACTAATAAATCTGATTTAGCTGCTATTTGTCATGCTTATCATTTAAGTAGTATAGCAGTTCCAAGAGAATGTTTTATCCATAAGAAAACCTGTATAGCTCACTGAGTCAATGAATATCCTCTCAGAGACTTCAGGGAAAATAGATCATTATGCAACTGTCACCACTATAGTTGGTGGTGCTGGCACTTCCCTCCATGCCTTAAAACAAAAGTCACAAGCACAAAATCCACAAGATTATTTTATTAGAATTTAGTGGGGAGAAGATGATACAGTCAAGTTTTCACAAAGAAAGTCTTCACACTGAACTCCAGCTAAATAAAGAAAATTCAAGTTCTTGATTCAGTCTCTACTGGTCCGGGTATTAATGTGTCAAGGTATCAGTGATGTGACCAATTCGCATGACCCTTAATTCTCTGCATCATTTCTCAGCAGTCCCAGACACAAATTCTGAAAAACTTCTTCCATTTCTACGGTTTTACTTATCCAATTCAGAATGCTGCTGGTTACTGCAAAATTTTTCACCAACCATATGCTCGGGTCCATACGGCTTTCTTCTTAAACTCTGAGAGAACTCTCAGGGACAGCAGGGTGGCTAAGGGGACAAAAAATAAAGTGCACTGTTGCATCTGGTGGAGGTGCATTTGAAAGGTCACTTTGATCACAGAGGTGTCCAACATGGCTTGGCTTTTTCTCACTTCAAGTCTCAGGATTCCCATCAAACCTTTGGCAGAATTTTAATGACAGAAAACCACTTATATAAGTTGGGGGAAAATCAAAACTGACTTTTGGGATGCTGATAATATTCTTTTTCTTGATGTGAGTGCCGATAACATAGGTGTGTCCCCTTTGTAAAAATCTACTTAAGATATGTGCTCTTTTCTACATAAATATAGTATTTCCATTCAATGTCTAATTAAAGATAAAAACAAAAATCCTGGACCTATAATAAAGTTAGGTTCATGTGCTCAATGGAGCAAGTATGACTGTATTAAATTATATTTGAACAGGTACCCACAAGTCTATACTTTTTTGGTGTGTCATGGGTCCCTCAGGGATCAATTTAAAGTAGGAAAATTCTGTGTACACCCTTTAGGTAGCTTGTTATATATCTTATTTTAGAATATTAATATAAATGTGTTGAGGTGTTATTTAAAATATAATAATGTGAAGGAATGTGGGTAAACCAGATTTACAATTATTGTATGTGACTCTAATAAGCCCATGACTACATGATCAAGTGAACATGTGTTTCCTTGACTTGAATTAGTCTTTCCCTCATCAGTACCAGTTGTTATCTTTGTGACCTAAGACAATATACATTTGGGGTAACCTATGTTATTATGGACTGGTGGTCATTAAAAATGAGTTCAAACTTCCTGAGACAAACTGACAAGAGAAATTCCTTACAGCAAGTCTCCAGAGACAGAAAAAAGTGAAAATATGTCAAACCGTAGCCCTGATTTTCAATGAAATTCTTTGGTTTTTCAGAGTCAGGTGGGTCACTGTTCTTTCAGACTCATGACTCCCACCCACTTTGGAGTTAGGGAGAATGATTAAAACCAAGGAATTCTTGCTTGTTTGGCAACCAATAAAGTGTGCCATACTTACAAGTAAAATAAGGATCACACTCTGACTCCAGGCTAACCAGATAAAATAACACAGAACATCCCAAGGGGCAACTTTCTGAAGGTGAGACTTTTCAATACAGTATCTCACAGCACGTCAGGAATACCAGCAGCAGCCACTGGTAGGGTCCAGTTCCCTCAAGTCCCAAGACATGGAGGGCAAGTACAAGCTGTTTCAGGCCACAGTGCCAATGCCCAGATGACTTACAAGATTTGAATAAGACCACCTACATAATTTTAGCAGAAAGATCTTCCATGTTTGTGAATCCTAAAGTTATAGTTTAATAAGTCAGTAAAGAATTATAAAAGACACAAAAACCATCTAAATTCCTGAAAGTATAGAAAATGGCTAGTTCCCTTGGCAAAATACCATGTAGCCATTAAAAATACGACTTAGAAAGCCAGTATAAGAACAGGCTTAACTGCTTTAAAATAATGTTAAAATTAAAAAGGCTACATTCAAACTGTCTTTGTGTATTTTTTTAATACTATATGTTTTCAAATATATAAAACAACACAGAAGGGGGCAAAAACTTCTTATGGAAAGTATAAAAACTGTCATTGGGCAATGGGACTCGATTTCTCTTTGCTGCTTTTTACTTTTCTGAATTTTCTGAATATAAAATTAAAATAGTCTTTCACTAGCATAATAACATATTTAAAAATCATTTAAGTAAATGTTAAATTTGAAAGCACTCGAATTTTTTAAATCCACTTTCTGGTTTAAAATGCACATTGGTGACAGCTTCAGATGAACCCTTTCACAAACAAATACAGGCTAAGCATCCCCAATAAAAAAAAATCTGAAACCTGAAATTCTCCAAAATCTGAAACTTTTTGAGCACCAACATGACACACCACAAGTGGAAAATTCCACACGAGTACTAAAATACAAACTTTGTTTCATGTACAAAATTACTAAAAATATTGTATAAAATTACCTTCAGGGTACATGTATATGGTGAATATGAAGCATAAATAAACCTTGTAGTTAGACTTGGGTTGAATCCCCAAGATTTCTCATTATGTAAATGCAAATATTCCAACCCCCCCAAAAAATCTGAATTCTGAAAGACTTCTGGTTCCAAACATCCCAGATAAGGAATCATCAATTTGCATACACTAGAATACCATTCTGTACCACAGACAACAATGGATAGTTTTCCCCCATGTTGAGCAAAAAGCATGGAAGCAGTACCTTTTAAAAGATCTCTGGACTTTGCTGAGAGGGCTTCTTTAGGACTTTCCATGATGCTGAACAGCCAGTCAATGAACTAGGGTGAAAATGAAGAACAGTGTCAGTAAAGAGAATCCTATTATCAGCAAGAAAACAATTATTTACTGGGCCTGCCTACATGAGTATTAATGCAATAGTTCTTAGGCAATACCTGCCTGGGCTGGAAGAGTAGGGACAAGACAGGGACCAAGCACAAGGTATGGTAAAGTTGGTCACGGCTTTCATTTAGTCAGATGACTAAACCTACTTCTGTTGCTGAAACCGTGAGACCTAGAAAAGGTTTTTTAAGAGTGAGGTAGACAGAGACTCAAGGGGCTTGTTGTGCACTAGGAATATTACCCCTCACCGTTCTGAGGAGCCCTCAGAGGTAAAGAACCCTGCTCAAGGCCATGCCCAGTGAATAGCAGAGTCATGATTTTAATCCAAATACACCTGGCTTCAAAGTCCTATGCTCTTTCCTTGCATCATGCTGCCTCCCCCATGACTGATGCTGGGCAGTAAGTAGGGACTATATCAGATGTAAGACCCTGTTTTTGAAACAAAACATGTTTCTGTAGACAAGAGCAGTTGTGTTCAAATGTACATTAAACAGAAAGTTGAAATGCAAGAGAAAAGGCATAAAATAAATACTAGGTAGAGCCAAGAGTGTTAACTGAATAAATCCTGCAAATGAGGTAGGAACACATAGTATTCATAAGTTTTACTGATCTCCAAAGAGTGCTGCCAAAATTGTTTTTGAATTAGATACAGGGTAATTTCATCAATGACTGAATGTTGTCAATTTTGGCTCAAAAAACACATATAGTAGTGATAGGTACTAGACATTTTAACTTTGGACACAGAAGCTGAGTTGAAGAGCAAAATAGAAAAAGAAAATATTCCTACTTCCCTGTTTTAATTAAGTTTGATATTTGTTTTTATCTTTTTCTCAATTTTTAATATCCTACTGGTAAGTAAAGCAAGCACTACAAATACATAATTAATGAGAGATATCTACAGTGTCCAAAATGAACATGGTATCCCAGCCCAGAAATAACATGAGGTGAGCATGCATTTACATTTATTTTTATTTTTCTTTCAAATAGAAAATAAAACAAAATTTGGGACAGCAATACTAATGCTTATCAGATAAAAAAAATCAAAAGCCATTTAAATTGAGACACTTGGTGGAGTTGTGCATAACTAAACTGTGAGTTCACAGTATAGAAATGTTTTTAAAGATTAATGTTCTGATTTCAAGAATAAGCAATAAAAAGTTAGTTTTGGCCAGGTGCAGTGGCTTAAGCCTGTAACCCCAGCACTTTGGGAGGTTGAGATGAGAGAATTGCCTGAGTCCAGGGGTGCAAGAACAGCCTGGGCAACTTGGTGAGACCTTATCTCTATAGTAAATCACAAAATTAGTTGGGCATGGTAGTGCACGCCTGTAGTACTGGCTACTTGGAAGGCTGAGATGGAAGGATCACCAGAGCCCAGCACATCGACCCTGGGGTGGCCATGAGCATGCCACTGCACTTTAGCCTGGGTGACAGAGTGAGACTCCAACTCAAAAAAAAAAAGTTAGTTTTAAGTTTTCAACTTAAAAAAAACCCAGTTTTGATTAAATCAGATTCAAAAAATAATCTCCCAAGCAACTGTATTAAGAGCAGGTGAGAACCACATAATGAGAAGTACAGTAAGCACAGTATTTTCACACACTTTGCAGAACAGTTAGTAGCCTGAGAAATCTCAATATTATAAACCAAAAGTTTTTTTTGGGGGGGGGTTACATGTTTTAGCAAATTGAAGTAACACATGTTCACATACACAGCCCCATCATGATACAATGTCATCTTTTTCTTCATATAACCCCTTCAACTACCTTACTCTTACCTCAGAAGAGGAACTGAACTGAAAAGCAAACCCAAACAGTTTGGATTTTGCTGGGGTAAGGGTGGTGAGATTAGAACTTTACAAAACTCTGTTTGGCATCTAGTACAGGCTGGGGGCACATTTGATCCCTGGAGCATATTTGCAAGATGGAATAAGCTCTGGGGAACCTTAAAATGCTAGAAGATGGAAGCACCAGACCCACAATTCCTGTTGGAAGACTTCTGAGACCCACCTCAGGCATTGTTGATCCTCTCCCTCACATGCTCATCACCACTGGCTCCTGCTTATAACACCATCCTGCAATCCTGAATTTGTCTTCCTGTCTTTCTTTGATATTCTGAACTCTGAAACTTACTCATCCTTTCCTCCCCGATCAAGAACACATGCGCCTTCAACAAACAAATGAAAGCATGGGCTTTTCTCTTCAACCCACCCCAACTGTAAGCAAGTTGATGCCTTTCGTTGTTGTTTTTAATCAGAAGTTGCCCTGAGCCTGGGTTAGCCTCATTCTCTGAAACTCTGCAGCTGGTTGAAATTTGGGGCCGAGGAGCTTGTGGTGTGATTCAAGATGCACTTAATTCTCAGCTTTATTCTAAGCGGAGAATGCTGAAGAGAAACAGCTGCCTAGCCCTGTTAAGCTGGTGGCTTCCAACCTCACCTTCTGGGTTTGTTCCTTCCAAGGCTCTTTCTGCAGCAGAAGAAGCATGCTACTGGGAAGGAGAGTGAGCGTCTCCTGCAGAGTGACCCTGTGCATTGGACTCCTGCCAAGGAAGCTGGATCCTGACCCAGCCGGGTCGTTCTCCCGATGCCATGGCAACCAACTGGCACTGAGGCCGAGGAGGAGAGGGGCCTCATGGTCTGCCCATGCAACCACTGCAGTCGCAAATATCAGCAACAAAAAGGCCAAAGCCTACGGTGGAAATAGAAACATTAGGTCATATGTTTTAACAATTCAAAGTAATGCGTGTTCACATACTCAGCCCCTGTCATGAGGCAATGTTATCTTCCCCTTCACCCAACCCCATCCTCTTGCCTTACTCCTCCCTAGAAGAGGAACTGAACAGCAAGCTCAACTTCCATGCTTAATTACGAAATGTTTTGGGACTTTGCAAGGTTTTTGAGGTCCCTTTATGTGAAAGCAGAAAGTCCAATAGTTTCAATACTATTGCCCTAACATGTTGGAAGAAACGTAATTAATTCAATTCCTAATCATCCCCAAATCCAAACATTCCTCTCTTTTGGTGTTTCCAAAGAGATTAAGAAATTAAGAGAGATAATGGAGAGATATTTTATTATGAGATTGTTATGTCAAAACTAATTCTAAAAAATATGTATAGTCTGATTCTATTTTCAAACAAGTCTCTTTTCAAGCATTAATTTTTTTTTTTTTTTTTTTTGAGAAATGGGGTCTATGTTTCCCAGGGCAGTCTCCATCTCCTGAGCTCAAGAAATCTGCCTCAGCCTCCTGGGTAGCTGGGACTACAGGTGTGTGCCACTGTGCCTAGCTTCATGTATTTTTAAAATCTGTCTAGGATTTGCCCATTTAGATTTGAGATTAATCAAGACACTTATAGAAATAATAATAGGGGCCACGTCTGAATTGTTGGATTACTGTGGTTTAAACTACACTTCTGCTTGTCTGCATTCTCTCAATGTTTTAAGATTTTTGTAAGAAAACAGAGAAAGTTAAATACAAACTTAGGAAATCAGAAGAAAAAAAGGACAGATTATGTTAGTTAAAAAAAAAGCATAAAATGTATTTGTCAATCTTGGCTGGGCACAGTGGCTCACACCTGTGAGAAATATTTTCAACAAAATATTGACAGGTAGAACACAAAAGACACTAGCTGGAGACGGAATCAAGGTCCCATGTACTTGGGTTTGATCCCATAAAGGATGTGGGGATACTGGGCTCTGACCTCCACACTGGCCCGGTGTATGGCTAAAAACTACTGGTTTACAGGTTCCTGAATTATATGCCGATAATCTGTATGTGTGCCTGTGTGCACATAGTAGGGGGAGTTTCCACGATTCCTTCAAGATGACCCCGAAAATAAGAACCACTGGTACTAGATTTGGGTGAGTTAAAAAAAGGAAAACATTAATAAATGAAGACAGCTCTTTCGCGCTCTCCCTCATTTTCTTAGGGAGAGATAAATATAAGTAAGAATATTCTTTTTCTTTGAGTTGGAGCCTCACTCCCTCGCCCAGGCTGGAGTGCAGTGACACGCTCACAGCAAACCCAGCATTGACCTTCTGGGCCCCAGCGATCCTTCCGCCTCAGCCTTCCAAGTAGCCGGAACTACAGACATGTACTACCATGCCCGGCTCATTTTTGATTTATTGAAGAGACAAGGTCTCGCCAAGTTGCCCGGGGTTGGTCTTGAACCCGCAGGCTCAGGCAATCCACTCACCTTGGCCTCTCAAAGTGCTGGGATTACAGACTGGGCCACTGAGCCCAGCCATTACGTTAGAAATTTTAAGGAAGGAACAAACTGTTCCTCTAGCATGTACCTCATCAAGAGCCACATTCTGAACAGATGTTGACTGGTAAGCCACATTTCTGATATAGCCCATCAGTTCCAAGAGCCACTCCATTCTCTTCAGTACACCTGGAACGAAAAGGATATTTTTCTTACTAGACCATAGTTTTCCTTTGAAATGCAAAAGAGATCAGTAATGGCCATCACAACTGAAGCAGAACACCTGGGGAGGATTCCCTAAAACAGTTTCAAGATCTCTTCCAATACCTGAGACTTGTGACTGTCTGTGAGAGAGTTCTCTGATACTATTCACATCAGATAACTGTATTTTGGTGTTTAATTTTCAAAAGCTAAACTATTCTTCAAAGATCTCTGCCCACTAGGGACAAGATGTATTATCAAACTCTAGGAGAAATCTGGCACGCCAACTAGCTAGTAATGTTGAATCTTGGGATAATTAGTTGTTTTTATAGTCATCCTTTGCTTGGGTTCCCAATTTATGCCAAAATCACAAAGGAAACCCATCCCAAAAACATACAAAGAAAAATAAAAAGCAATCATTATTGGGGAACTGGAAAACAAACAGCATAAATATTAATTTTCTCTTTAATTTTTTGAAAAGAGGATTCTCATTACAGTAAAACTACTTACAAGGCTTTCAAAATTTAGAAAAGGAAAACAGAAACTACATCTGAGAGCTGGCTAGCTAGAAAAAAGGCAACAACAAACTTATGTCAGCTTATTGCATGTAACTTCATATTAACTTAAAAACACCTACTATGCTTGAGCCCAGAAGTAAAAAAAAAAAAAAAAAAAAGTTGGGTGTGGTGGCACGTGCCTGTAATCCCAACTACTCAGGAGGCTGAGGTGGAAGGACTGCCTAAACTCAGGAGGTTAAGGCGACACATAACTTAATTAGGCTTGAGAATGGAGGTGAGCCATGATCATGTCAGTGTACTCCGGCCTAGGTGACAGAGTGAGATGCCCGACTCAAAAAAAACCAAACACCTACTACATTTCTTCCTGATAAATAAACTTTCAGTTTAGAGTAGCAAAAAATCCAGTTTCTCATCCCTTTTTTTTCTGTCACTTTTCAGTGGACTGGTACTGATGCAGATACGAGACAGCTGTTCAACTGCCAGAGGCGGATGAATCAACATTTCTGATATAGTCTTGTAAAGTATTACAATCAGGTTGGTCAGTTTTCCCCCCAAATCATAGATACAAGAGATGGATGGAGAAAACAGGCCATATAAACATAAGTAACTAGCCTAGGGACACAAGGGCTTCCCAACCATATCTAACCCACTTAAGCCAGGTGCCATTTAGAATTTGAATGATGTCTTCAGAAATTATAAGCATATGGCCAAAGAGATGGAAGGAGCAATGGAGGAACTTCCTTGTCCAGTGACTAGTACCTAGTACTAGTATCTAAAATGGTCTAAAAGTAGCACCATATGATTCACTAGCAGAGCTTCAGGCTTGAAAATGTAGGTAAGGCAGCTAGATTTGAATCTTCTCACCCCTGAGAAAACTATTTAATTTTTTTTTGTTCTCTTTTTGTTTGTTAAATGACAACCCAAAAGCCATTTTCATGAAATTATCAGGCAGAATCAATTGACATCTTGTTTACTTGGGCAACTAAAGTTAAACAGGCAGAAGCAACCTGGTACACTTGTTTATACCTTTGAAGGTCTGAATAACCAAGTATAATATAAAAATCCTCATCAGATTCCATTCTCAACTCAAAAAAAAAAAAAAAATGAATGTTGTGAGCTAAACTGCTCATTTCTATCCAAGGCACTCTTCATTTGGTGTGAGAAGGCCAAACCTGTATCAATAAGCACTAAACTAATTTTTAAGTTGAGAAAAGAACAACTTAAAAGGGACAGTAGGCATATCTGTTTCTGTTCCTGATGTTCACCCCAGGTTGGCCTTACCTGTGTTGGCATGGCTCACAATCCGTGCCTGGTATAAGCTGTGTAGAATCATCCAGGCCAGCACGTCTTTCTCATGGTACTGCACAGCGACACTTAGCATGTCAGTCAAGTTCATCAAGGGGAATCGTCCTTGAGAGACTAAGTACAGTTTGACAAAGGCAGTCTTTTCTACATTGCTCTGCCAAAAAAAGTAAATTGTTCAGTTACTATTAAATTAAATAGTGGCAGAATTTCAGCAAAAAGGCAAAATAGAAAAGGTGAGTTTGATGTTAATATTCTGTTCATTCCTGCAGCATGTGACCTGTTGTGCCTGTGTACTAAATTAATGTGCGCACAATAGAGGGTTGTAAAATCATCTCCTCTTCATAAAAACCACAAATCTGTTCAGGGGTTAGTTGGTGATGGTATTCAGTAAGTATATACAAATATGAAGAATAAAGGAGAACGAACAAATATGGTACTTATCACACGCCAGGTACCACACCAAGCTCTCAATATGCATTAATTCAGTGGCTTTCAGAGTGTGGTACGCAGATTTCTGGGAATCCGAAGGCCCTTTTAGAGGTTCTCTGAGGTTAAACTATTTTTAATTAGAACCAAAGTGCACTAGTATTCAGTGTATCTTTCAGTGCCATTTGTAATTTTTTTAAAAACCAGTTTCACTTAAAATATCCTCGTAAGCAATAAAGATGATCAGTTTCATTAAACTATGGCCCTTGAGTACACATTTTTAAATATTTTGTGGGAAAAATTGGGAAATACTCATAACGAACTTTTGCTGTACACAAGTATGATGGTGGTCTCAGGGCAGGGAAAAGCACTTGTAAGATTAAGTTGTGAGCTAAATAGCCACTCTTTTCATAGTACACCATTGACTTGAGAGATGATTGATGGACAGACTGTGGTTATTCAAACTGGGTATTTGACAGATTATTTTCTTAAAAATGAAGAAAGTGAACCTGTCACTTCAAGGAAAATACCTGACAGTATTTGTTCCCAATGATAAAATCTGAGCTTTCAAGTGAAAATTCGATTTTTCAAAAATTTGTTTTTGCTTCTATGAGCTTGGCAGCTTCCCAGTATGTAAAAGGCTTTTCTAATGAGATTGCTGGTGATACTAAAAAATATGATTTTTATATTGTATAATGAAATGTATCACTATTTGAAAGATCTTCAAAACTCAGCAATCCTATATTTTGCAAATCATACATGGGTAAAAGACCAAAGTACAAGACAGATCAGAAGATTTTAATGTAATAAAGTATATGAGTTCCATTGATACAGTTTTGGATTCCATTGCAACTAACCTTTAAGAAACTATAAGTTGAGTTGCAACAGCAAAGAAGGATATTCAAAATATTGAAGGATATCCAAAATTATTTGAAAAGACTATCAACACACTCTTTCCCTTCCCACCTACATATCTGTATGAGGCTAAAACTTCTTCATACACTTCACCATACAACATTACAACAGATGGAATGAAGCAGCAGCCATGAGAATCCTGTTGTCTTCTATTCAGCCAGATATTAGCGAGGTTTGCAAAACTAAAACAATGCCATTTTTCTAATTTTTTTATGTTTTGAAAATTTTTTTATTATTCATATTAATATGTAATAGCTTTCTTATTATTACTTTTAAGTAAATATTTTTAAATGTTCCTAGTTTTAATTTCTAGTAGAGTGAATATTAACACATATGATGCATATAATTTAAAGTTGTTTGGGATCCTTGATAATTTTTTAGAAACCTCAAGTGTTCCTGAGACCAAGACATTTGAGAACTGTTACATTAACTATTTAATTCTCATACCAACCCTCTGTAGTAGAATATTATCATCCAACTTTTACAGATGGCAAAACTGAAGCACAGAGGTTAAGTAACTTGCTGAGGGTCACATAGCTAGAGGTAGCAGAGTAAGAATTGGAACCCAGGAAATCTGCACTCTCCACTATTGACTTATTCTTACCTCTATGCTTTTCAGAAATGAAAAGAAAAACCTGGGCCAGGCTTGGTGGCTCAGCCTGTAATCCCAGCACTTTGGGACTGCCTGAGCCCGCGGGTTCGAGACCCGCCTTGGCAACTTGGGGAGGCCTCATCTCTACAATAAATCAAAACAATTAGCCGGCCGTGGTAGTGTGCGCCTGTAGTTCCAGCTACTTGGAAGGCCGAGGCAGAAGGATCACCGTAGCCCAGCAGGTGGAGGCTGCGGCAGCCGGAAGTGGCCACTGCACTCCAGGCTGGGTGACAGAGTAAGACTCCAGCTCAAAATAAAAAAAGAAAAACATGACCTCAGTGGAGCAAACTAACTCTTTTGGGGACATGAGAATACTCGTATGTTCCAGTGACAATGTTCTGAATTGCACTTTGGGTAGGAACCCAAGTGAGTAATACTGTACCCTTTAGCTTCAGGTACCAAGTGAATTGCATTATTTCCAATGGCATGACATTAATATAATAATAGTATGTAATTAGTTACACACATCTAATAATTATGATAATAAATAATTACTGAGTCCTCGCCTCGGACCAGGCACTATTCCAAGTACTTAGCAAGGATTAAGTCATTTAACTCTCAAAACAATCTTAAAAGCTAGGTGTTATTATCTCCCCTTTATAGATGAGGAAACTGAGGCAGAGAGAGGTTACAAAACATAACCAAAGCCACTGTGCTAGTAAATTGCAGAGCTGGATTTCAAGCGAGAGCAGTGAGGCTGCAGAGTCCATCCCCTTAATTATTTCTTTATACTGCTTTCTCATTGCTTAAAAAGAAGCTAATCTCCAAAATGCTGATATTCCAAATACTCAAACCTTAGGATGCATCAGAATCACCCAGAGAGACTATTAAAACACAGATGCCTGGGCTCCAGAGTTTCTGATTCAGTAGGTCTACAGTAGGATTCGAGAACTCGTATTGCCTGTGAGAACCACTGCTATATGATCCAGAAATTCAAGTATCCAACTGAACAGGCAAACCTAAAATAAATGGCAAGAAGTTCACTAGCTACTGGGCGAAGGGGACAATTCAAGTTCTCTAGAGTATTGATACTAGCCGATATGCAAGGTTGCAATTCAAACAAGTTTGTCATTTGGCATGTACTTACACTAAAAAATTACTCATTGTTGATCTGCAACTCAAATTTATTAAAATATCCTATATTTTATTTGCTAAATCTGGCAACTTTACTAATAGGCTACTTTTTTCTCATTCATCATTTAACTGGGCATGGGTGTGGGAGTACTTGTCAATTATTCTGTGTCAGAGCTAATAGTGTTTGTTTTTCAACCAACCACCTTTCTTTATTCTAAAAGAATAATATCAGGTGAAGGAAAATAAATGTGAGAACGAGAACACTGTATTTATGCCTTCTATGCATCAGAAAATTCATTGTTCAGAATATTCCCATTCTCATGGATATTGCATTGAAAAGGCTGCCCTGTTCTTATTTTTTGCCCAGAGGTGACACAAAAATGTTCCTGATAGAGTGGAAGAAATTGGGTTAACAAGTTATTCATCCATCTATCCATCCATACAATATTTATTAACTTCCAGCCAAACTAGACCCCACAGTGAAATGGAAAGATAGTTTTCTGAAATTAACCAGTAAAAAATATGAAGCAAAACTAGATTCAGCCAAAAGGACATTGTAATTAACTCTCCAATTATTATTTCTGTCTCAGTAATGAAAAAATATAGATAGATATGTTATTACCTTAGTAATCTGGGCAACCCGATTGGCGTTATCATCTGTCATTTCCGAGAGGCATTTTGCTATACTGATATACAACTCTAGATCATTTCTCTGGTAAAGAAAAATCCCAAGCATGTCAAAACACAATGTAAAATAAAAAAATCTATGTTCTGATAAATTGTTAGATGAGAATTTAATTTTAAACAAACCAAAACATATAGCCAATTTTTATCGTATTAAAAACATCTTTCCTGTTGCTTGCTATATTTTTTAAGCTGTGCTTTTTTTCTCCTTATCAGATGAATTTTTCACCTCTTTGTAAAACTACAATTCAGGGGTTTGTTGGGGGAGGGGAAGGACTAACGTTAAGTCATTTGATATAAACAGTATGTCTTCCACAGACATTTGGTTAAAAGGCCTCACAGGAAATTTCCCCATACTCAACCTGCTTCTGAGTTTGCTCAAAACTTTGGTTCTAAAGATTCAACCTCAATTTAGATCCTGGAAGCAAACACACTCCTAGCGAAGAATGTGGTTATTTCTTGCTAGCCTTCCCACCCACATTCTTAAAACATATACCTCCCCACTTTGCCAAAAGGGCTTTAAAAAATCCCAAACATAAATTGTCAGGAATGTAAATATTTTTGTTCCTCACCCGAATCTTATTTGGCAGGAGGTCAAAAATTTTCCCAGTAGCTTCACAGAGCAGACTCCAGAGGTAGTAGGCAGGGCTGGGCAGTTTCATGGCCTGGCTCAGACCCTGTAAGGCACTTGGGCATAACTCATGACTGCCAAGTGGTGAAACTGTTTTAAAAACAGCCACCATTAAGTTTTCAGTAAAACTCAGGATCTGTTCATCAGAGATGTGTTTTATCCACAGAGGTGCAGATATCAAGAGATATTTCTTAATATTCAGCTGGAAGTAAAACAGAAGAGGTAAGATGTAAATAGACAAGTCTGGGTTTGCAATGCTCAAGACCTCTGGATCATCACTGTTTGAGGGTAGACCGGGAAAGGAAAGGTTCAGGTTACTTCCTTCACCATTAATTTCCCCACAGCTTCATGGTCCAATGGGCCACCAATGCATGTAATTTTGGCTGCTGCAGTTACTTCTGATCCTGAGTGACTCATATGTGTATATGGTATCTGTCAATCCATCTGTGAACTACTCAACTTAAACCCTGGATCTTTTCAACGATGGGAATAAAATGCTACTTCTGAAAGTACATGACAGTTGCTTTTAAGTTTTCAAAGGTCACTTTCTCTGGCAAGAAAAGCTCTAGAAGATGAAAGTCCCGTTTGCTGGAAATCAACTAAACAGAGCATCTGATATTATAAGTTTCTTCTTCTGAGAAAAAATAAGGAAGCAATAAGAAGAACTGGCATGCTGGGGCCATTTCTGACCAAAGAAAAACCACCAGCTGAGCATGTAGAATTGACAAAAGCACCTTAGAGTTCACAAGAGCCAAGAAGGTGCACAGTTAGTAATAGTTATGTTATGTGACAAAGGCTCTAAGAAAGTGGGCTTCAAAAATTCTTAGAAACATAAGTATAATACTAAAGGGCAGAAAGTCCAAAGAAATAGTCTAAAAAAATTTGAAAATAAAATCAGTAAATTTCAAAAAAGATAAATGTAGTTTCATGAGTTTTCTGAAGAGGTCATATTAAAGAATATACCATCTGAGATCACTTTATATGAAAATGAATTCACAACTTTAATTAGTCAATTAACAAAGATAACAATAAAGAACCATAGTCAAAGACAAATGCAAAGAGTAGCACATATCTAAAAGAGAAATGAAAGGATAACTAAAATCTAAAAAAAATTTCTGGGGTCACAAAACAGGCTATTAAAGATGGGCTTAATTCAAAAGGAAAAATAAACGAACAGAATAGAACTTTGAAATAATCTAAATACAGCACTCCCATTTATTAGCTATGCAAACTTTTCATGACCTCCATTTGCCTCAGTTTATCGACTTGTAAAATGGAAATAATGAAATGTGTCTCTTAGGATTGCAGTAAGCCAGACATAAAATACTTCATATTCCATGATTCCATTCTCAGGAATTTCTAAAACTTATATAAAAGTTAGACGAATATAAAAGTTCTTTAAAAGTAAGCAAAATTACAGAGACAGAAAGCAGATCAGTGGTGCTGCGGGTCTGAAGTTGGGAGTGGGGACTGACTAGAAACAGGCACAATGGAACTTTCCTGGGTGATGGAAGTGTCCTTGGTGATGAGTGAAAAATCTATATAAACATACTAAAACTCAAAATAGGGCAACTTAAAATGGCCCTATTTTAGGCAATGAAATTAAACTCAAAAAACTATTTAAAAAATTGTCCTATCAGGCTTGTAGGTAGATTAATTCTGACGTGTGTAAGCAGTCATTTAGTGCTTGCAGATGTCGGGTAACCAGTAAATGCTCAGTAGGTGGCAGCTAGATGGGAACCACCTGGAGACGACAGGTGGGGTAAGGCTAACAGTTGACAGGAAGGATGCGGACCTCCATGACATCCACTTTCAATGAAAGAAAACTGGAAGGAGTAGAAAAGATTTTAAAAAATAAAAAACAAAGAGAGTGCAGAATAAGGACAAAAGCCATGAGATTGAGGAAATAATAAAAGGGCTTTGCGCTATTCTCAAAGAATAAGAGCCTTTTAGAACAGAAGAATAATAGGCCAAATTATGAAGACACGTCAAAGATGTGAGCATTTAACTTATATTAACCGGTAAACCACTAAGGAATCATGGAATGTGGTTTTCTGTCCTAGTTTGCAAAGCACTCAAAATTATATATCTTTACTAACTTAATATCTTTAAATAAAAGTTCTTGCCCCTTTCTTCTAATCTGCACTTGCCTATACCTAGAAAGTGCTAGCTCCCTCTATCACAAACACCAAGCTGGATCACTTCTTTCTCAACACTTTGCCAAGCTAAATATCCTAGAGGATTTGTTTCACTCTTTCCATTTACAGCCTCCCACCTACATTCTCTGGTGCCTCAAAACTGATGCCTAACATAATCCAATCAAGCCTTTGAGACTCATCTTAATTGCTGCCTCTGGGAATGGGAGGGGTAATATAGGTATGAATCCAGTACATGCAGATTTCTCTTAACACCCACTGAAATGATTGCATGTACCATATAATCAAATAAACCAAGGGTCAAATAACTTCACAATTTTCTAGTTGTATCATCTTGAGACAAATCATTTTAATACTTTTGGTCATCATTTTCCCCTTTTCGTAATAAATTGTAGCTAAAGCATGAATGGTAATGGCTATGGCCGGGTTCTAAGCTATATAATTTTCCAATGTACAGGCCAGTTGCTACCAAGCTCCCAAGTTTTGTAAGATTCCATTTTTCTACTCTTGACATTGAGAACACATCACCCAAGTGAGTATTAATCTCCCCCAAAAGGACCATATCCTCTTGCTGGCCAACACCCTTAGTTACTACATACACTCAGATTGTGAATCAGTGGTGGTGTCACCCATAAGCCCAACAGTGCAGCTGCATTC
The DNA here is from genome assembly GCF_000164805.1 of Carlito syrichta. NCBI lineage: Eukaryota > Metazoa > Chordata > Mammalia > Primates > Tarsiidae > Carlito > Carlito syrichta. Next base: position 291,876 of record NW_007247525.1, read on the forward strand.
TGGGATGACTGGGCCTGGGTCACCATAATTTCAAGGCATAGTTGCTGGATCTCTTCACCTGAAATAGAAGAAAGGAAAGAATAAGTCATATAGCTGTTTCTCTTGATTCATTTTTAGGCTTTAGGTTCTCAAATTAAAGCACCTGTTTGTGTGACTTCTGCATGTAATAGAACTCCAGTAAACTAGAAGGTATTTTTTTTTCCTTGAGTCTCTCATGCTGTCGCCCAGGCTGGAGTGCAGTGGCATGCTCACGGCACCCCAGAGTCGACCTGCTGGGCTCAAGCGATCCTTCAGCCTCAGCCTTCCAAGTAGCTGGAACCACAGGCACTTGCTACCACACCTGTCTAATTTATATATATTGTAGAGACGAGGTCTCACCAAGTTGCCCAGGCTGGTCTCGAACCCCTGGGCCCAAGCAATCCTCTCGCCTCGGCCTCCCAAAGTGCTGTGATTACAGGCTTGAGCCATTGCGCCCGGCCTAGAAGGTATTTTAAGTGATCTGTTATGAGGCAAAAGAATGTGTCCAATGGTGTCAAAGTCCTACGTCTCGGGTACAGCAAGGATCTTGAACTAGGTAGGGAAATTTATCTTATGATATCCAGGGAAATCTACATACTCAAACACTATAAAAAAATAAGAAAATGCAACTCAATCTCTGTTTCTCCCCCTCCTCCATGTCGTTTTCAGCACACAGAGAATATATCTAGGTCTGGAATGGCTTAAAGATATAGCCATATTCTCTAGGGATTGAATCTTTTTAGTAGTTAGAGTCCCATCAGCACACTTATTTTCCCGACCAACCAGACATTTTCTTCTTTTTTCTAAGGATTTGACTAAAACACAACCATTTCAACATAGCACACCAAAGTAGAGTTAGGGACAGAGGAACATATTTTTCAAATGAAATCCCTGGAAATCCAGTATGGTGACATCATATCATATACAGGGATTAGGTTCACATGAAAGTACTTATATAAAAAATTGTGAATAGCAAAAATTATCTTTTAAATTACACATAAAGTATAATTTATAAGTTATGTATATCAGATGTAGATAAGCACTCTAAGTGACAGAATTCACATGACAAATATACACATACACATTTTCATAACACTGTTTAAACTGTTCTACCTTCCACACTTGCTCTTTTTTTCTTTTTTAGAGTTGGAACAGGGAGTAAATACATTAAATTTGCACACGGTAACTCCATTCTGTATAAAAGAGGTTGCTGTGGATAAACTGGAAGTGTTGAGATGTGTATTCCCTTTGTCTCTCACCACAAAATAATTGTGGTGGACAGAATAATGGTCCCCAGTAAGGTCCACATCCTAATCCCTGGAACCTGTTAGCTCACATAGCTAGGAAATCTTGCAGATGTGATTAAGCTTAAAGAACGTGAGATGGAGAGATTATCCTGGATTATTTAAGTGGGTCCGTTAATCATGTGAGTCCATAAAGCAGAAAACCTTTCCTTGCTGCAGAGAATCAGATAGATGATGGTGCAGGAAGATCTCAGCCCTCCATTGTTTGCTTTGAAGATGGAGAAAGGGGGCCATGAGTCAGAGAATGTGGGCAACCTCTGCAAGCTAGAAAATAAAAGGAAATGGATTCTCTCCAAGGGCCTCTAGAAAGAAATTGTGCTCTGCTGATACCTTGATCTTAGTCCAATAAGAAACATGCTGAACTTTTGGCCAATACATCTGTGAAGATAATACATTTGTGTTGTTTCAAGCCATCAAGTCTTTGGTAAATTGTTACAGCCACAATAGAAAATGAGTACAGCATCCCATATGGTATTTCCTGAAACCTAGGGCTCTGGAAGTGTAGTCTGGTTTCCAGCTATATGTACCTCAGTCTCAGTCAAGTATTGTTTTTGACAAGTATTGTTTTTGACAAGTGCATTTGGTGTGTTTCTTTACAGCTCTTTCTCCTCAGAGACTCAGTGACTCAGTGAAAGTAACCCAGCCATCCCATCCAAGAATGACAAACTTCAAGATCTGAAAAATCTATTCAGTTACTACCAATTATGACACAGAATCTGTTTTTACTCAGGTCAAATCCTAAGAGCAAAGTCTGAAAAATACCTGATATTTACCAAAGTTTAGCCTCATAAGTGGAGAGAGGAGTGCAGCCCAGTTCACAGGAGGATACTGGTAGCTTTCTCCAACAGTTGCTATGGGTTTCATCACTACTTTAAGAAGGGAAGGAGGCACAGATTCAGGACCTGCAAAAGAAAGGAAAAAAATAGTAATAAAACAACTTCAGAGCATTAGGAAAGTGGAAATGCCAACTTTCTTCTGATTTCAAACAATTTGCTATCATGTCCTCAGCTGTGATTAATCTTTCAATTTTGTGCTCTTAATTTCAAACTTGTTCCCTCTGCTACAAAACCTGTTCTCGCTGTTCTTCTCGTTTTTAATTCAAAAAAACTAATTGACATATAATAATAATACATTTTTATGGGATAGAGATTTCCATATATATGTGCAATGATCAAATCAGGGTAACTAGCAAATCCATCACCTCAACTATTTATCATTTCTGTGCTGAGGACATTCAAATTCTTCTCTTCTAGCTATTTGAAAATAACAACAAATTATTGTTAACTATAGTCACCCTACAGTGCCATAGAAGACTAGAACTCATTCCTCCTATCCAGCTGTAATTTTGTATCCTTTAATCAACCCCTCCCTATTCTCCCATCCTCCTACCCTTCCCAGTCTCTAGTAATCACTATTGCTCCTCTACTTCTACATGAGATCAACTTTTTTAGCTTCCACATATGAGTGAGATGTTTATCTTTCTGTGGTTCATTTATTTCACTTAACATCTTCCAGGCTCATCCATGCTGCTACAAATGACTGGACTTCATTCTTTTTTATTTGTCTCCAATTTTCCCTCTTATTTGGATAAATATATTCCATACTGCTACTTAGCTGTCTTCTACATTCTCCTGTCTTTTTACTCGGTTTTCAAAACTAAGTAACTTACTCTACATTATTGCCTTCTCACTCGCTACCTATTGACTTCCAGCAGGGAGGCAACTACTGCTCACTTGGGTACATTCCCTTGTAAGAATTATAGATATTATCTACTCCTTATGGCTCCTTAGATACTCCTTATCTACAGAATTGGTTGCATTCTGTACCATGGGATTCCCTGCTTTTTTCCTGCTCCTCAACCTGTGTCATGGTGATCACTCTAGAAGTGAGCATCTAAGGGAGTAACAGCTAATCCATAGGTTAACCAGGTACCTATCACAAAGTATCACTATTTAAATATTATATTATCTTTTTAGGGGTGTACATATCATAACTGGAAATTGAAAAACTGAGATATTGGAGCACTTATGAGTGAAAACATACACTGCAGTCAGGCATGGAATAGCCATTAAGGGTCATGTAAAAGTGAAGCTACAAATAAGTCAGAAATAGTGCACTAGAAGAACAAGAAGGAGAAGCAAAATCAGCAGGATCAACATCAGCAGAAGAGAAATTAGCATCAGCAGAAAGAGCCGCAGAATCAGCAAAGAGGAAAGCATCAGCAGCAAAAAAAAAAAAAGCAAGAGGCAGGATCTGCAAACAAAGCACCTGAATCAGAAGATGTTGAAAAACAGGGAATCAGAAGTGCAGGCAGAGTCAGCAAAAGGAAAAACAGCTGCAGAAAGGAGAAACATAGGGAAAAAGGAGAAGCAGAGGCAAAATCAGCAGAAAAAGCAACAAAATCAGCAGATGCTGTAAGAAGGGAGAAGCAGAAGCAAGGGCAGAGTCAACAAAAGTGAAACAGCAGCAGAGAGGAGAAGCAAATGGGAACAGAAGAAGCAGAGGTGAAATCAGCAGATGCCAAAAAAGGGGAAGCAAAACCAGTGCAGAGTAGGCAAAAAGTTAAAACAGCAGCAGAAAGGAGAAGCATACAGGAATAGGAGAAGCAGAAGTGAAATCAGCACATGCTGAAAAAGGGGATGCAAAACCTGGGCAGACAAAGCAAACGTTAAAATAGCAGTAGAAAGGAGAAGCAAATGGGAAAAGGAGAAGCAGGGGCGAAATTAGCAGATGCTAAAAAAGGGGAAGCAAAACCAGGGCAGAGTAGGCAAAAAGTTAAAACAGCAGCAGAAAGGAGAAACATACGGGAAAAAGAGAAGCAGAGGTGAAATCAGCACATGCTGAAAAAGGGGAAGCAAAACCTGTGCAGAGTAAGCAAAAGTTCAAATGGCAGCAGAAAGAAGCATAAGGTTTTCCCCTAAGGAGAAGCATGCAGGAAAAGGAGAAGCAGAGGTGAAATCAGCAGATGCTGAAAGGGGAAGCAAAACTAGGGTAGAGTAAGCAAAAGTTAAAATAGCAACAGAAAGGAGAAACATACAGGAAAAGGAGAAACATACGGGAAAAGGAGAAGTCTATGGGAAAAAGAGAAGCATACAGGAAAAGGAGTAGCAGAGGTGAAATCAGCAGATGCTGTAAAAGGGGAAGCAAATCCAAGCAGAGTAAGCAAAAGTTAAGACAGCAGCAGAAAGGAGAAGCATAGAAGAAAGAAGAAGCAGAGGCAAAATCAGCACACTGAAAAAAGGGAAGTAGAATGAGGGCAGGGTTAGCAGAAGAAAAGCTTCAGAAAGGAGAAACAGGAAAAAGTAGAAGTAAATGCAGAATTAGCAGAAAAACTCACAGAATCAGTAAAAGCAGGAAAAGAGAAGCAAAAGCAAAAATGGTAGACAATAAAAAAGGGAACAGAGTCAGCAAAAGGAAAAACAGTAGCAGAAATGAGAAGCATAGGAGAAAGTAGAAGCATATGCAGTAAAGTTAGCAGGAAAAGTAGAATTAGAAGCTAAAAAAGAAGAAGCAGAGGCAGAACCAACAAAAGGAAAAGCAGCAGCTAAAAAAGGAGTAGCATTAAAAAAAGAAGCATATCAGAATGCGCAAAGCACTTGAATAGACATTTCTTCAAAGATGACACACAAATGTCCAACAAGCATATGAAAAGATGACCAACATCACTAACCTGCAGGAAAATGCAAATCAAAATCACAGTGAGATATCACCTCACACCTAATATGATGGCTACTATAAAAACAACAACAATAAAATACCAGCAAATAATAAGTGCTGATGAAAATAAGGAGAAATCGAAATTCTTATGTACTGTTGATGGGATTGTAAAATGGTACAAACACTATTGAAAGTTCCTCAAAAAGCTATACATTTTTTAGATAAGTAAAAAATTACAAGTTGAACCACCGTATAATTCAGCAATCACACATATGGACATATAGCCAAAAAAAAAAAAAAAAAAAAAGAAAGCAGTTTCTTAAAGAGATATGTGCATACCCACATTCACAGGAGTATTATTCACAATAGCCAAGTGGTAAAAGAAACCCAAATATCCACTGATAGGCGACTGAATAAACAAAATGTGTTATAAACATAACAGGGAATATTATTCAGCCTTATAAAGGAAGAGCATCTTGTTACATGCTACAACATGGATGAAACTTGAGGATATTACATTAACTTAAATAAGACAGCCACAAAAGAACAACTGCTGTATGATTCCACTTATATGAGGTATATAAAGTAATCAAATTCATAGAAAAACAAAATAGAATGTTGGCTGCCAGGGGCTAGGGAGAGGGAGAAAAAGGGTGTTATTGCTTAATGAGTACAGAGTTTTAGTTTTATAAGACAAAAAAGTCCTGGGGTCTATTTCACAACAATGTAAATATACTTAACACTACTGAACTGTATACTTAAAAATGATTAAGAGGGCAAATTATTTTATATGCTTATCATCACAATTTTTTTAAAAGATGATGCACATTCAGAAAAAGCAGCTGAATTTGAAGAGACTAAAAAAAGTAGAAGAAGTGAAAGCAGAGTATTTTCTTTGCCCTGTTTTTGGTTTTTAACTTCTGGTGTTCAAGGAAATCTCTGTCAAACATTAGCCAATCACAAGCTAAAAGAGTAGAGCCTTAACAGACTACACATGACAAGGAATATAGGTCTTACAAATACAGTGTGTTATAAGACATACAAACAACTGTAACCCACAGGAAGAAACAAAGACAAACACTGAGGAGCAGACAGAATCTGATACTCAGAATTATCACATCATAATATTCAAAATGTTCAGTTTTCAAAATTCTAGAGATGGATGGTGATAATAGTTGTATAACAATGTGAATATGCTTAATGTTACAAAATTAAACTTAAAAATGGTTAAAATGGTAAATTTTATGTTATGTATTTCTAACCACAATAATTATTCTAATTCTTAGAATAAAACTGAACTTTGACAGGCATTCAAAAAATGTCCAGTTTTCAACAAAAAAATTATACAGCATGAAAGGAAACAAGAAATTTTGGGCATTTCACAGAATAATTAACAGAAACTGTCCCAAAGGAAGCACAGATATTGGACTTACTAGAGAAAGATTTGAAACAAACTGTCTAAAATATGCTCAAACAGCTGAAGGAAACCATAGACAAATAACAAAAACAAACAAAAAACAAAACAAAACAACAAAAAACAGGAGAATTATACATGGACAAATAGAGAGTACAGTAACTGCAATGAAAAACTCATTGGAGAGTTTAAATAGCAGATTCGAGCAGACAAAAGAAAAAAAATCAGCTCACATAAAGATAGGTAAATTGGAACTATTCAGTCTAAGGAACAGAAAGAAAGAAGGAAAAAAAGAATAGAGCCTAAGGACACCATCAAGCATACCAACACATGCATAATGGGAATGCCAAAAAAGATAGGAGAGAAAAAGAGAAGATATATTTAAAGAAATAACAGCCACCACCTCCCAAATTTGATTAAAAGACACAAATGTATACATTCAAGAAGATCAAGAAACCCTAAGAAAGAAGATAAACGCAAAGAGATGCACAACAAGACAAACTGTAATCAAATTTTCAAAAGACAAAGAGAAAGTCTTAAAAAGCAACAAAGAGAAGTGACTCATCACATCTAGGGTCCTCATTAAGACTAACAGGCCATTCCCCATTAGAAACCATTTAGTCCAGTAAGGAGTGAATGACAATTTAACATTTTTAAAGTGCTTCAAGAAAAAAAAAATCATTCAGAGATGCTATATCCAACAAAACCTATCATTCAATAATTAAGGAGAAATTAAGACATTCCCAGAAAAACAAAGCGGAGCAAGTTTGTCATTCATAGAAATTCCCTAACGGAAGTCCATTAGTCTAAAATAAAAGGACACTAGACAGTAATCTAGACAGCAATTTGAAGCCACAGAAAGAAAGAAAGATAAATTCTGGTAATGGTATTTATATAGGTAAATATAAAAGCCAGTGTTTTGTTTTGTTTTTTTGTAACTCCCTTTTCACTTACTATATAATTTTAAAAGGCAAATGCATAAAACAAAATTATTTATCTATGTTAATGGGCATATAACACATAAACACATAATGGGAGTCAAAAATAACAAAAGGGTAGGGATAGAGCTTTATAGGAGCAGAGTTTTTGTCTGTTATTGAAGCTAATCTGGCATAAATTCAACCTAGATTAATGAAGAAGTTTAACAATTATGAACACCTACAAATCAAACAACAGATCCCCCAAATGCATAAAGCAAATACTGACAGAATTGAAGGGAAAAACTGGAAGCTCTACAATAACAGTTGGAGACTTCAATACTCTACTTTTAATAATGGATAAAATATCTAGACAGAAGATTAGTAAAAATATACCTCTATATACCTCTGAGCAACACTAGAAATACCTCTATATACCTCTGAGCAACACTAGAAAGCAAAGAGGTCCAGAGGCATAGCTCCACTCAATGCCATCAGAATATACATTTATTTCAAGAGCACATGGAACATTCTCCAGGAATGACCATATGTTAGACCACAAACATGTTTTGATAAATTTTAAAGACTATAATTATATATGGTATCTTTATTAACCACAATGGGATGAAGCTAGAAATCAAGAACAGATCTCCAGGAAAACTAGAAAATTCATGAACATGTGGAAAGTGAAAAACACACTCTTAAATGACGAATGGATGAAAGAAGAACATACAGGGAAGTTAGAAAATACTCTGAGATGAATAAAAATAAAAACACGAGATACTAAAACCTATGGAATGCAGCAAAAGCACTACTTGGGGGGGTGGCTTATAGCAATAAATTCCTATATTTTAAAAAGAATTAAATCAGTATCCAAATTTTGCACTGCCAAGAGTGAAAAATAAAAGCAAATATTCCCAAAGTTAGAGGGAAGAAAATGTTGAAGTTTAGAGTAGAGATAACAAAGTATAGAATAAAAAAATAAATAAAACCAGTAAAACCAAAAGCTTCATTTTAGACAAGATCAAGCCTGTTCAGGGTGATACTGCTATAGACCAAAAGTTTCATTTTTAGAAAAGACAAAAAAAAAAAAAAAAAATGTATGAACCTTTAGTTAGACAAGGAGGAAAAAAAGAGAAGATGCAAATGAAAGTGGAGATATTTCTACTGATCTTATAGAAATAAAAAGGATAAGAAAATACTATGAAAAACTGTATGCCATATTAGATAATCTAGATTAAGTTAAAAAAATTAAAAATACTAAAACAGACTTAGGAATGAAGAGAAAATATTAACAGACCTACAAGTAGAGAGATTGAGTCAATAATAAAAAAATCTCAACAAAGAAAAGTCCAGGACAAGAAGGCTTCACTGGTAAATTCCACTAAATACTTAAAGAATTAACACCAATCTTTCTCAATGTTGAGAGAGAGAGAGAGAGAGAGAGAGAGAGAGAGATATTTCCTAGCTCATTCTAGGAGACCAATATTACCCTGATGCCAAAGCAGAAAAAGATAGCATTAAAAAACAAAACAAACTAGAAACCGATATTCTTTATGAATACAGATGCAAAAGTTAGCAACAAAACACTAGCAAACAATCCAATAGCATATTAAAAGGATTATATACCATGATCAAATAGGACTTATCCTAGAAATTCAAGAGTTGTTCAACAGAAGAAAATCAATGTATTATACAACACTAGTAGGACAAAGAAAAAATACCTACATGACCATCTCAGTTGACACAGAAAAAGCTTTGACAAAATCCAACACCTTTTCCTGATGAAAACACTCAGAAAACTAAAAACAGAATGAAATCATCTTATCATGACAAACAGCATTTGTGAAAAGCCCACATTTAACATCATACTCAATGGTAAAAGACTAAAAGCCTTTCCTAACTATCTAACTATAGGTCCTATCACTCCACCAAAACCGCCCTTGCTAAGATGGCCATCTAAGTGTCAAATTCAAGCGCATTTTTTTCTGTCTTTTTGCCCATACTTTTCCATCTAAAATATACCACTGTCTCATTCCGTTTTTATTTGTTTTTTATTTATTTATTTATTTATTTATTTTTAGTTGGAGTCTCACTCTGTCACCCAGACTGGAGTGCAGTGGCCACTCCCGGCCACCACAGCCTTGACCTGCTGGGCTCCGGCGATCCTTCCCCCTCAGCCTTCCAAGTAGCCAGAATTACAGGCGCGCGCTACCACACCCAGCTAATTTTTTGATTTACTGTAGAGATGAGGTCTCGCCAAGTTGCCCAGGCAGGTCTCGAACCCATGGGCTCAGGCAACCCACTCATCTCAGCCTCCCAAAGCGTGGGATTACAGGCTGAGCCACCGAGCCTGGCTCATTTTTTTTTTTTAAGACAGGGTCTCACTCTGTCACCCAGGCTGGGGTACAGTGGACAATCACAGTTCACTGCAAGTCTCAAACTCTGGGGCTCAAGTGATCCTCCTGCTTCAGCCTCCCAAAGTGCTGGGATAACAGGTGAAAGTCACCAAGCCCTGCTCCTCATTCCTGATATAATTGCTTCTCTAAGCTTCTGTGTTCTTCCTCTGCTAAGTCTCACTGCCTGGGCTCATCCACTCTCACAGTTTCAAGTATTACTTATTAATTGATGACTATGAATCCATACCTCAAATCCAGGCCTTTCTCCCATATTTTAATTTTATTTCCAACCAGAGCTATCTCAAAAATCAGTACATTTTCTCAGATTAGCCAACCACCACTAACCGAACTCATTTCCCTTTAACTCTCTCTCTCTCTCTGTCTCTCTCTCTCCCCTACTGACCTAGGAAGGTACGACTAATAGTGTGCCTTCCAAAGATGCTTCTCTCCTCTCCACCTCAGATTCTTCTTTTTTAAAAATGTTGAAGCTCAACACACCTGCCATGCTTAATGTTGGTGTTTACCAACATTTCTATGCTATGTTACCAGTAACTGATGTTTTATTTATCTTACATCTTAAAATGTAATGCTAGGTATTCAGAAAATATTATTAGGGAGTTAATCATTGCTATTATAAGGAAAATAATTTCTTTAAAAAAATAAATACACTTATAAACACATTCATTCAACTATTTATTATTTACTGGGCTTCAGATACTGTTCCTCTCTACAGTGGAAACAGTGTTGAACATGACAGAATAGGTCCCTATGGTCATGGAGCTTATGTTTTAATGAGAAGACAAATAAACAAACAAAAACCTAGGCAAAATCAGGTGTGATAAATTCTGTGATAAAAATAAAATGTCATGCAAGGAACTATCTGGTTGGCTATTCATATAACTCTGCTAACTACACATATGTGGTAAGTGTCTCTATACAATGTTGGCTGTAAATTAGAGTCTTTGATTTCAAATAACAACAAAAAATCTCCAAAAATTAAATTACTTTTTAAGGATCTTTTTGGTGTACAACTCATAGAAAAAGTCTGATGAACTGGCAGATGTTAAAGTAAATATCGTGCATAGGATTACATGTCTCTCCTATTAAGAAAATGTAAACAATTCTGTACTGGAAATCATTAACTCATAAACATAAACAGATTTCTACTTTTAAAATTGCTTAGAAATCAAGTGTTTTTAAAGTTATATAAAATTTTATCCCAGGTACTTTTATACAATCTACTACAGAAATTTTGCAGTTTCTAGATGATCTAGGGAACCAGGAAAGGCATTCAACTAGTTCTCTAATACCAGGGCCCTCTGTGAAATATGAACATTTTCCAGATATTTTGTTCTTAGATAATGAGCTCTTTCTTTGACAGGACAACTTTTACCAATAACTGCACTTTGCTATTCACCTTACATTTTTGCTTCTATAGTCACTAGAATTGACTTAATATACAAGCTAGTGTCAGAAACAAGGAAAATCTGTAAAAGGGAGAATAGATTTGAAAAGCACTTCAGCCCTATAACATACTAATAAGTCTTCCACATTTAAAAGAGTAGAGAATCAGTATTGAGTAGCATAACTAAAATCACACAAAATTTTCTACTGTATTTGTAGGAAACTAATTTGGACATTAACTGCAATGAAAGGAACTATAGAAGCTGTTAGAGAAAACACTCAACAGTTCCATGTACTTGGAGGAGGCATGGAAAGAAGAGAGGGAGTCCCAAAGCCCAGGGAGAACAGAGGCATTGGTTCTTTCCCCAGAGATCTTAGCATTGGACAAAAGAATCCAATTCTAAACAACAGGAGTGGTCAGTTCCTTTATGACATGCTTTGTCCTTCAAACAAATGTCTTAGATAAGAAATAAGGGAATGCTTTACAGACAATGGCTTTGGAACTGAGAAGGCCTAACAGCACTTGTTAAAAAGACCCAGATGTTTTGAAATCTGGAAACAAAGTTGCTTTAAATCTCTCATCCAGTTCGCATCCTCAAATAACCTTGTTATAAATGGCATACCCGAACATAGTACACTAAAACAAGACCCATTATCACACATACTTCGGCTACACAGAGGATCAGATCTCAACCCCACAATGCACATGTGTAACCCCTGTAATAAAAGTCTGGCAACAAGTAGGCTAACAGCCAGGATGTGTGTGTCCTCCATCACCAGCACATTGCCTATATGGCATAAGTACGTTTTTACTTTCTCCATCTAAGTGTTGCTCAGAGGCAAGTTAGCTTAGAATTATCTAGCATAGGTCAACAAATATTTGCAAATGATTACATGCCAGTCTATTCTAAGTATTTTAGGATAAAATACAGATGCTCTTCCTGCCCTTTGAGGAAATAACAGTCTAATGGGAAAGACAGACTTTCATTTTGGCTTCTATAGTCACTAGAATTGACTTAATATAAAAGCTAGTGTCAGAAATAAGGAAAATCTGTAAAAGAGAGAATAGATTTGGCATATATTAAGTGCCATGAAAATATATAGGAAAGTATCACATAAATAATCTAGCCTAATCTAGGAACATCAGGGAAGTTCCTGTCTTCCCTCACCAAGGAAAGAATGTTTACGTCAAAATGGAAAGGATGTGTAAGATTTTTTCTATACAAAATCCATAGAAAACACAGGCAGAGATATTTATAGCATGGCCTATTTGCGGTATCTAAGAGACAATTAGATTTCTGACAGATGCCTGGACCCCAAACTTCTCTACAATCAAGACAGTCACTGAAATAAAGTGATGATCTGATTTATTAGTCAGATACTAAAAGTTGGTAGATGTTCTGTTTTAAGACCAAATACTTCAAAAGCATTCACAGTTATCAAAAACAAAAATATTTCAGGGCCCCTTAGAACCAGGAAGGAGATCAAGCAGGGTGGCAGCCACTGAAGATCAGGACCTAAGTGAGGAGGGCAGCTCAGCAGGGCTGTGGGCCAATGGAGGAAGGTTACATGCAGGAGGATTGAGCTAATGAGCAAATATATTGAGGATAATGAGAGCCAAGTTTCTTACTTTCAGAGAAGGGAGTTACAAATATGAAAAGAGAGATAGAATGAACCCTGTGGTGCTGAATTGGAATTGGAGATACAGGCATGAACTCGTGGTGTTTTCTTACATGGTATAACTCAACAGAGAAATAAAAAAAGACATAGGGGGTTGGGGAAGAGGGAGAGAGAGAAGGGGAGAAAACATATATTTCCTAGTTCTGTCCACTGAAAGGGCCTGGGAGCAATGATTATCCCGGCTGCACTTGGCATGCAGAATTTAGTATCTAAGTACCATTTTCCACTATAAGAAACCCAGGATACATGACTATTATAGGGTTGAGGATAGTACAAGATAAGCCTAGCACATCCTCTTGTGCCACAAAGTAAGGGAATATTCAAAGAATGATGAGATCACGTTAACAGAACAAAAAAGCCAACCTGAAGAGGCTCTTATTGGTCAAATCTAGGACAATTCAAGGATCAAAATAATGAATAATTGATAGAAATAACTACATAAATCAGGACTTCAGAGTCCACACTAATATAAAGAAAGAAAGAAATGAAGAGATGAAATGAGGAAACTCTTCCTTATAGCAGAATCCCTACTAAAAAACGTAAATGGAGTCATGGATTTTTAAAAAGCACCTTTTGGCAATCATCGGTGTAATAATCAATTTAGGCAAGAAACATTAATGGATGCTGAAAACAATGGGTGAAAAAGGGATATTCATAAAGTCTTCTCTTTTAATAAATATTTTTCACACAAAATATTTATTAATAATAAAGGAGTACCTTCATAGTGGAGAAACCTGGAAGATAACACCTTATCTAAGCAATCAAAGTTAACCTTGCCAGTGGAGAGAGACATTATGTACCACTAGTTTAATATAGTGAGAAGTAGATATTGTGAGTGAATTTAGTGAGAAGAACATAGCTCCACCCTGTACTCTTGCCAAAAATGACTGGCCTGACTCTAATATAAAGAAAACCATTTGAGGCAAACTAAATGAAGAACATTCTATAAAATAACTGGCTTCTAATCTTAAAATTTGTTAAAGTCATGAACATCCAGAAGAACTGAGAGACTGTTTCAGATTGAAGGAAATTAAACGACATGACAAATGCAGAGTTGAGTTCTGTATTAAGTTGTTTTCTATTAAAGACACCATCGGGACTGCTAGTGGAACTTGAATAGGGCCTCTGGCTAAAGAAAATGTGGGAGTTTCAGAAGGGAGATCGTTTTTGCAATTTCTCTGTCAATTTTTGCAACTTTTTTGTCAGTTTGGAATTATTTCATAATAAAAGGTAAAAAAGCACAATTTTTTAAAAAGAAACTCAGAATAGAGAACCCCCAAATTAATCCACATATCTACAGCCAACTAATTTTTGACAAAGGTGCTAAGAACACTAAGTGGGGAAAGAAGTGTCTTCAATAAATAGTGCTATGAAAACTAGATATTCATACGCACAAGAATGAAATTAGATCCCCACTTCTCACCATACTAAAATCCACTCAATTTGGATCAAAGATCCAAATATAAGATCCAAAACAATAGAACCACTATAAGAATCATAGGAGAAATACTTTAGGATATTGGTCTGGGAAGAGATTTTAGGAATAAGACCTCAAAAGCACAGGTAGCAAAAACACAAATAAATAAATGGAATTATATCAAACAAAATGCTTCTGCACAGCAAAGGCAACAGTCAACAGTAAAAAGACAACCTACAGAACGGAAGAAAATATTTGTAAACTACTCTTCCAACAGGGGATTAATATTCAGAATATAACAAGGAGCTCAAACATCTTAACAAAACACTAATCCAGCTTAAAAAAAAAATGGGTAAATGATCCAAACAGACTTTTTTTTTAATTTTTAATTTTTTAATTTTAATTTTTTTTGAGATGGAGTCTCACTCTGTTGCCCAGACTGGAGTGCAGTGGCTGCTCCCAGCCACCGCAGCCTCAACCTGCTGGGCTCCGGCGATCCTTCCGCCTCAGCCTTCCAAGTAGCTGAACTACAGGCGCGCACTACCATGCCCGGCTGATTTTTGATTTATTGTAGAGATGAGGGCTCACCAAGTTGCCCAGGTGGGTCTCGAACCCACGGGCTCAGGCAATTCACTCACCTCAGCCTCCAAAGGCGCAGGATTACAGGTTGAGCCACCGAGCCTGGCGACATTTTTTTTTTTTTTAAAGAAGACATATTAATGACCAACAAATATATTAAAAAATTCTCTACATCACCAATTGCCAGGGAAATGCAAATCAAAACCACAATGAGTTATCATCTCACCTCAATAACAATGGCTCTTATCAAAGAGACAAAAAATAACAAATGCTGGCAAGGACACAAAGAAAAGGATACACTGTTGGTGGGAGTATAAACTAATAGAGCAACTACAAAGAGTGGTTTGGAAGTTCCTCAAAAAAGTACAAATAGAACTACCTTAGGATCCAGCAAACCCACTACTGGGCATGTATCCAAAGGAGAGGAAATCATTATATAGAATAGACACCTGCAACCTCATGTTTACTGCAGCACTATTCACCATAGCCAAGATATGGAATCAACCTAGGTGTCCAACAACAGGCAAATGGATAAAGAAAATGCAGTGTAATTACACAATGGAATAATCATCAGCCATAAAAAAGAATAAAATCCTGTTTGTCATTCATGGCAACATGGATGAAAACGTAGCACGTTATGTTACATTTAATAAGCCAGGAAAAGAAAGTTAAGTTGCATATTTTCATTCATATATGAAAGCTAAAAAAAAGTTGATCTCATAGAAGGAAAACTGTAGAATACAGAATACTAGAGGCTGGGGAAGGGTAGGGAAAGGGAGGGATAGAGAGTTATTTGTTAAAGGATAGAAAATTACAGTTAGATTGGAGAAATAAGTTCTAGTGTTCTATAACACTGTAGGATAACTAGAGTTAATAATAAGGGTATATAGTTTCAAATAGCTAAAAGGAGGATATCGTATGTTCCAAACACAAAGAAATGATAAAATATTTGAGCTAATGGACATATTAAACCTTGATCTAATTACTATACATTATATGTATTGAAACATCACGATGAAACCAATTATGTACAATTATTATTTGTCAATTAAAAAATGAAATTAAAAATAAATATAAAATTTAATTTAAAAAACAACATCTTGAAAAGTAAATGTATGTAAATATGTTCATTCCCTCCAGCAATGAAATGCAAATTAAAGTGATCTTAAGGTATTGTATACCTGACTGGCTTTTACTGTTGTCATTTGTTTATCTATATTGCATATTGGCTTGCTTTGTAGAACTAGAAGGGGTTTATTCTTTGTTTTCTAAGTACTGTTACATAAAATGACTCATAATCCTTATAAAAACTCTATAAAAGAAGATTCTATTATTTTCTCCATTTTACAGAAGGGACTGAGGCTTAGAGTAGTGGAAGTCAGATATGAACTCAGGCGTTCTGATACCCAGGCTTTTAACCTGTGTTACACTCCTTTGCATAGTCATATAGGGCTGAGGTACTGAAAACTGGTACAATCTTTTTGAAAAGCAATAAAGCCATGCCATCCCAACAGTCATCAAATCCTAAGGCTTGCTGACTAATACATTGCTGAGAATTTATCCAAAGGCAAGATATAGCAAAAGAGAGAAGTACATGTATAAAGATGTGCACTAAAATGGAATTTTTAAAAATGATCCACATGCATAAAGATAAATATTATAATAGAAATTTTAAAAACACCTAATAGTGAAATTAAGTTTATTGTGATTCATCAACCTGATGAAATATTCTAGTTATTTAAAAATAATAATCATGGACATATATGAAAAACAGGGAAAGAACTGTTTATAATATTAAGTCAAAAACTACAAAGTATATGTATAAGTACATATGTAAAAACTATGTGTGCATAAAAAGCAACACATTAAAAAATGACATCTGAAAATGACATGTAGAAAGTCATGGAATAATCAGTGACTTATTTCTTTCCTAATATTTGCATGATATTTACCAAAAAAAAAAAAAAAACTCAAACACACACACAAATATTCAATTGATAAGTGTCTAGAATAGAACTCTTTCATACTTCCTCTAAGTCTCCTTTGAGAGGAGACAGGTGCTAATTATGTGCATTTACATGAAAAGTTACTAAATATTTTAAAAAGCCAAACAACAAAATAATATACATTTTAAGGTCCAATATAGTATCTTTCTTTCCCCCTCTCTCTCTTTCACACACACACACACACACACACACACACACACACACACACACACACACACACATAGAAGGACATATGCGGAAGTATCTATAAAGGCTATCTTCAAATGGTGACACTACAGAGGTGATATTCTTTGTACCAATTTTGAACTTAGTATTATCCTCATGTATTCATTTCTAATAATGTTTTTAAAATAGCTATAAAGGTAAACTATTACTGAATTTAAACAAGATACACAGTCTTGCCAACAACTCCATAATCTCATCAAAAATAGGATAACTTTCTCATGTCATTTACTGTACACTCAGAATTCACTAATTCTGTTCCTTTAGCTAGATGCCTTCTCAACAATTATATCTCATGCCAACAGTCCAAAAATGACTGCTTGAGCACATAGCTACCTATACTTTGTGCATTACTACTTTCATACACAAATCACTGACCAACAAATTCATATCAAGTAAGCAACGCTATTCATAATGACTGTATTACATGAATTTAAATATACTTTCCTCAGATAATACTTCTCACTGTGAATATTAAAGTCGAATAGAAAAATAGAAGCTTAGAAAGTGTTAGTCATTTCCCAGCAATAGAATGATAACAAAAATAATCCTATTATGTAGACATACCTAATACTAGCATCAGAAAGGAATTATTACTTTTGTTAAGTATTTTAAATACTTTTATTTATAATTTTTAATGTTTTATTAAAAAAGGGATACACTCTTGATGAAATCCTAACAACATATAAGCTTGAGAAAACACAAAGTTCAGAAATTAGGAAAAAAATGAATGAGTGGAAAAGAAGCTAAAACAATAAAAGTAAAAAATTAGACACCTTTGGGGAAAAAAATAATGAATCCATGTTGGGAAGAACTGGATTATGAGCACAGATTTTAAGCCTAGTAGAGTCAAGGAATGTCCATAACGAATGATGATGACAAAAGATTAAGTAATAATGTATTTGATAGAGGAATACCAGTGCTATCAGGGGAGAAGGGAGAATGCCACATGGTACAGCAAAAAAAATTATATTCAAAACCATGAACTGAATTATTTAAAAACTGAGGGAATTTCATCTATTTGGTATGGTTTTAAAATATAGCTTGCATGAAGGAATGGATGCTATGAACATCTTATATGTTCTATCATGAGCATTAAAATGAGTATTCAAAGAGAGAAAGTACTAAGCACTGGCAACCAGATTAAATATATTCACAATCTCAAATTTGATTGGCTCAAATTGAGATCTTGATGCCCAATCTCATCCTAGCATAAGTGAGGATCGGGGTAACCCATCACATTTTTTTCCTTCTCATAAGTTACTAAAGTTAAGAATAGCACACAGAGGCAATGAAACCATCTCATCCCCAAAGTTCTCTGTCTTCCGCCTATGCTAAGCATGATTTTTATTCTTTAAACCATTTCTTCCTGAAAAGAGTTCACCAAAGTTGCCATCCTTCCTATCAGCCAGCTCCACTGGGCTCTGGTGACTGACATCTAGACACTTAAACCCAAAAGCTGCTTCAGAAGGGAGTTATTAAAATTCAAATGAGCTGGGCATATTGAAGAAGAAAACACTCGTTTGCATGCACACCTCCGCATTTGGCCATCCCATTTAGCCCCATAGAGCAGAGTCTGGTTTTGTTTTTGTAAATGGGCTTCGGAGGCGGAGGTCAGCCTCCCACGGCCCCCACTCCTCTGGGGTCATCATTAGTAATGAGTAAAGCTGAATAGATTTTCCTCTGAATCTAGTCGGCAAACCTGACAAGAAGGCAGCCCTCTCCCACAACCTGAAAATGCCGGATATCTGATTGGTAATATGGCATGTTTTAATACTTAATTTATCTGTTTTAAAGCAACTTTCAGCAAGACTGCACATTAACACTGATTCCAGTTTCACCCGATTTTTCAAACTTAGAGCAAAACATTTCCTGTTGTGCCATAACTGCATAATCATAAAAATGTTATTCAACCATAAATTACCCATAAGATTCAGAGAAGATTCATTTCTGCCAAGAATTATGGATCTGGTGGAACCAAAATGACATTTTATTCATTAGAAAATAAAAGACTCTTTCATTTGACCTTAAGAGTTTTTACTTTACTCCTCACGGAAATAGTTCACATTGCCATTTTAAAAATGCAAGATATCAATAAGCAACCTAACAAAAAATATAACAGAAGTTTATTTTGTATTATATTATATATTCCTAGCATTATTTTGGTCATAGAAATTTTAGATGCTTATTTAATAATAATTCAATTTCTTACTAATGAAGACATCTCTATTATAACATTTATTTTTAAATAGGCTTAATTTATGGCAATATTAACAATGAACTATATAACTACAAATTATATGGCATATGATATATTTAAATATATCATGTACAACAATGACATATCCTATGTCAATTTTTACTGAGGATAAGTAAAAGAACATAATGCTAACTCAGAACCTTAGGATAACAGCACACATTCTGAAACTCCAGAAATGAAAGGAGTTTGTCTCCAGGCAATGAAAGTAGTTCATAATTTGGAAGCTGCAGGAATTACTGTACCCTGTCAGAGCTCATACAATGAGAGTTTTGAGTTCCTTTCCAATGGTAAAATATTATTCTTCCATGACCTTCATTAATTTCATTAATCAAATGGCTTCCTCCAGATTTCTTCTAGTTTTTGTTTTTATGTTTACAAACATGTTTTTCCTTTCCCAAAATTGGGATGATCTTGCTGCAATATATGCCCTGGTTTTGTCCAGACTGACCTAATCAGCCGAGGAAGAATAAAATTAGCAAATGGCAAAGAAAGAATATCACATTAATAAAGCTGGTTCTTGAGCCATGACATGTTCCTTTCTAATCCATTTATTCCTCACAGTTCTGAGAAGTATATACGGGTCATTAAGGAACATTTATTTAATAACGTACATGGCATTGTTCTGGCTCCAGTTAACAACAAAAGGCACTCAATCTCTGTCTTCAAGTTGCTTGTATTCTAATGCAGGTGGCAGCTATACACAATCACAGAGGATCAAATGTGTGCAGAGAAAAAGAACACAGACTAAAAATAGGAACCAAAGTCAGTGATTTCATCAACATAGAGTGATCATACAAGGTGCAGGGAGAAAACCTACTTCCAAGACAGGTCCTGGGATACAAACGGCACCCAGGGATGTTTCCTCTTTTCAGATCACACTGACTTGAAATTGAGAGGAAAAGCAATGTGCACTTATACTTTTGAAATGACCAAATGGAAGATTAAGATTCTGAAAGAAGCACCCAATGTCAGAGACAGTGATTGCAGGAAAACCACACAATGTGCATATTTATATGCCAATTATTGTAGTTAGCCTCCTGGTCATCCCTATTGCAAAGATGGCTTAGTAGTAGTAATAATATTCACTACAGATTTGTATTATTTGACTCTATAGAGGCATCTTAGAGCACACAAATTTACTTAACATTGGAGAAAGAATGATGAAATTCAAGAAAGGAGCTCACTTGCCTTTTTTTCCTCCTGTAATAAAGAAGCCAATGGCTGCTCCAATAAAACTGCTTTCAGGCAAATAGCTATAGTCAGTAGGAACTGTGGAGACAGAAAATGATCAAATTAACCAGTGAAGTTGGCAGGACTAATGAAGGAAAGATAATGATCTCATGCTGCCATATCAACCTAGAGACAAAGTGGAGATGTTCATGTCATTAATCTCAGCACAATATTCTGTGGCTGCAACTAATTCTATTAGATTAAGTGACTGGCCTTAAAGTAATCACTTAGGCTACACAAGCAAATCTAAAACAGTGGCAAACTTAGTACAGGTTAGAAAAAAAATCACAGAAGAGGAATACTTAACTGAAGTGCTTAAAAAACCTTTCCACATTGTGACATCAATGAACCCCAATCCCACGACCTCCTCAGGGTCAGCAAGGAGTTTGCTGGGCTTCCAGGCTGAGACCACTATTGTAGGTGCCACTCAGGACATGCTGAATCAGATATATCAACCATGGACATTCAACAACTAGTATTAATAGTATTAGTCTCTTATCTAAGGCAGAGACCTCTAAGTGACCAGCATGTGCAAATAAGCAAATGTGTTGTTGACCTGGAACAGTGAGGCAGTGACATTTATGCTAGTTGAGTCCTGAGAGTCTCCTAAATCTTTTTCGTTCCAGGCTCCCATAATTGTTTCATGAGATGGTTTTTACGGCAATAAATGGCTCAATTGGAAATTTCCAACAGGAACAAGTAGCTGTACTTTTCCAGACATACATTTTGTTCAAAAGAACCTAAGTGTAAAATGATTCACTACTACCTTATTTGAGTATATGTGGGCCAGACTAAGTACTCCATAATACAGCAATTAAAAGCCTAAGCCAATTAAAATGTCAAAGCTTGACATAAATATGCTATTTTACCAGGACATTGTGAGAGTCCTGTCCATCAAAATTAGCATTATCAAGGGTTTCCAATATGACTACATTTTAAAAATTCTTTTCCCCATTTTAATATGACAACTTACAGCTGTCTAAAGTTCATTATGTTGGGAAGGCTGTGGACCAATGTCCTGTTTCTATATCTCCAGAGTGACTGAAAGTGAGAGAAACAGTAATTACAGTGACCCATGTTTGTGGTAATGCTGTCAGTAGACTACCTGTCAGTATGTAAGTGAAACTAGGTTTTAATGAAGAATCACTGGCACCTAAACCTCCCTTGCCTGGGTCCAAGATAGCCAATGGACAAAATTCTGTAAAGAGCACGGAGCAAATATTTTAACAGTGATGCTTTCTCCAGAAAATCTCCAAGTACAAAAACAAATTAAGCATGTGGGGATTGCAAATATTTTTTATTGTCTCTACCAAAAAGCTAGAAATAGAAAAGGTCTTGTTATATTAGGATCTAGGATTTCAATTTCAAGGCTGAGGAGGTACACATCTTTAAATGTATTCACCTGATTATTTTTTTAAAAACAGGGGCAGATAAACTCCTGTCATATATGAAGATATATATGAAGAGATCTTTTTTTTTTTTTTTTTTTTTTTTTTGAGTTGGAGTCTCACTCTGTTGCCCAGACTGGAGTACAGTGGCCGCTCCCGATCACTGCAGCCTCGACCTGCTGGGCTCCGGCGTTCCTTCTGCCTCAGCCTTCCAAGTAGCCGGAATTACAGACATGCGCTACCACTCCCGGCTGATTTTTTGATTTATTGTAGAGATGAGGTCTTGCTGCCCAGGCGGATCTTGAACCCGCGGGCTCAGGCAATCCACTCACCTCAGCCTCCCAAACGCGCGGGATTACAGGCTGAGCCACCAAGCCCGGCTTGAAGAGACTTTTAATGAAGCATGAATACTATACAAATTACCATTACATCTAATAAAATAAGTCTGTTTCGAGCTTCAAGGACCTGGTTCCCCATTTCTAGATGTGTCATTAAAGTAGCTGTATGTAAGCTGTGCAATCTTTCTGAGCCTGGGTTCTTCATTTGTGAAATATGGGGGTTACACTGAATGTCTAAACTAAACTCTAGAAAGGTAGAGGAGCAAAAAGAACATGAGCTTTGGAGTTCAGTAGATCTGAGTTCAAACCACATGTCCACCACTTACTGTTACATGACCCTGAGTAAGGCTGGAAGCCTCTCCAGATCCCATTTTGCTCTGATGTAAAATAGAGATGGTAATACCCATTACTTAGGGTGGTTGTGAAGATTAGTGCTCTTAACAAAGTATAGAGCCCTGGGTTGGTAATTCCTCCTTCCAGTTCCAGTATTTTAGAATGTTAATCTTACCGGAGGTTCTACTTTGACTTGAGGACAAAGTTGATAGATGAAGATGTCCAAGAAGCCAGATTGCATTTGACTGAAGACCAATCACCCCAGAAGCACTGATGACCTATAGATGAAAAGGTAACAGTTCAATGATGGAATAAGATCCAAGTCCTATCCAATAAACAGTCACTCACAGAAAGTCACTAGTTATTTATGAAGTGGTGGCTTGGCCGGTAATAAGTAGTCCTATGACAAGATGTAATATCAGGTGTCTAGTATACTATACCTGAGTCATATAAGTACTCAACCGATGCTTGTTGAATTAATGAGTCAATCACTCAATTATTTCATCAGGGCAGAAAGTACTAGTGGCTTTCTCAGGTTTCACTGAGTCAGATTGGTCTCAAAGAAATATTCAAAAAATGGTTTAAAAAGAAATCCAAAAATTAGAAAAAGCAGTGATAGTTACTTAAGACAAAAATACTTCTAAAAAATTAAAGGAGACACTATTTTGTTCTCTTCTTTAAATAGTGCTCTGTTACTGCTTGATCATTCATAATAAGCATTTTTTATATAACAGTTTTCCTCCCAAGGTATGGCAACTTCTTTTTTTGAGCATATTCATATTCATACACACAAAAGAGAGTTTATTCTGTTCAAAGATTTATGTTTGCCTTTAAAAGCCTGAATTACACAAACTTTTTATGTGGCAGGTATTTTAATCGGCAACATTGTACAAGAATGCAAACAAGTATACTAAATGAAAAGAATAAGATACAAAGTTCTATATACAATAAAAATACCAACAATGCAAACAAAACAAGAATGCTCAAAAAAAAGTACAATCAAATACTAGTAGCAGTTGCTTTAGGTTTGGAAAACCATCAGCGGTATTTTCTCAACTTCTTTGCTTCTGTACTTTCAAATTTTATTTAATGAACATAATAATTCCCTAAATAAAAATCTTAAAAGTGAAAACATTTCTCAGCAGATGAAAGTTTTCATGTTAAAGATTCTATTTGTTTATTAAATTTTATTTTTTATTTTGCTTATTTATTTAAAAATACGTTTATTCTTTAGTCAAGAATAGCAACGATGATTTACTCAAATACTTTATCAGTGACATCTGAAGTAATGCTTCTTGACCATTCTACCTAGATACCTGCCCTGCTCTTTGATTACCTTCCATTTTTCCTCTTCCTGAGGGCCTGCCATTTCTTGCAGAGTCAGGTTTTAATTTTTAAAGAAAACCACTGCCAGATTAAGTTAACTAAAAAGTGCCAGGTTTCTTTTTTTCCCCGAGGCAATGTATGTGTGTTAGTGCATACAGAAGCATATACCACTCCCAAATAAATGCCTCTTTAACTCAGCATGACTAATAATAGACTTTCCCATTTTGTATCATGTAATAGGAAAAACATTCTGTATCATGTAATAGAAAAAACAGACAACAAAGGGGGATCATCTGTGTTTCCACCCAAGGATTTTAAATTCATCTTCTTACCTGAGTTAAGGTTCTAATGACTTCATTAAGTCTGCCTTGAAAATGAGAGCTCTGGAGGGCTTCTGACTTCAACTGAAAGGATAAAGAGAAACACCCATCCACCCACCCCAACAAAAGTAAGTAATATTCCCAGTACATAAGCTGTCATCTTCTAAGCTATGGAATAGTTTATCATTATGTCCTTATATTTCACCGTGAGCTCCTCAAGGTCAAGGGCCATGCTTTCTCTGTCACTGATTTCCCCACACCTGTTCAGTGTGGCATGTAGCAGTAACTCAATAAACTTTTAATGTATAAACTAATGAGCAACTTTAGAATTATTTGTAAACTTACACATACATACATCCACTTTTAAAACATTTTGAAGTGAAAGAACAACTACAAGATATAAACCTAAACATTACAGATGCAAAATGGAGTTTCTTGTAAATGACTTTTGAAAATTTCTTATCATTCAATCACTTTTTTGCAAGCAGGGAAATATGTGGCAAGTACCTAAGTCGACCAGGTTTAATTGCTACAAGCCAAATAAAACAAGGAACAAAACTCTATAGAAAGAATTATTATTGGTCAAGAGCAATTTTTCATATAGCAAGGCATTGAAAAGCCCAGTATAACTACTACCATGAACATATATTTTCCTGTCCTTAGCATACAAAGATATTGGATATTATCTTCCTGCTATGGCTATGTACATATTTAGATTTCTTCCCCTCAACAGTTGTAATGTTCCTTTCTTTACCTGCATTACAGCTGCTTCAGAGCCTACCAAGGCCACCATGCCATGAAGAGCAGCCAGACAAAGCATTGTGGGAGAGCCCTGAAAACAAAGCATCAGAATATGTCAAGAGGGAATCAGTCCTTGGGTATGGATTCTATGAAACTTACTACAGAATAAATAAATGGTCAAGATGGTACTAAATGCAACCTGAATAAGTGAACAAAAAATGGCAGCAGACCAAAATACAGTAACAGATTAAGGTTGTTAATCATGGGTGCCTTCTTGTTTTTACTTTTCAAAAAATGTAAGGTTTTAAAATTAAAACACTGACACAACAGCCAGTTTAAAGAAAAAAAAGTATAATGTTTGGCAGGAAGCATTATTTATAAGAGATTAAAAGTACATATGTCTCTTTCATCTGAAATTGCCTGTTCTTTTAGCAACTTCTGTAAAAAGTCCAATAAAGTAGTCCTTTATCTTTCATGAAAGTGTAAAAGCATATAGGTGACGACGTCTACCTCTGCTAGAACAGTTCTTATCCAGGCAGGGAGAAGTTTGCTGCCCAAGTCTTCAGCTTTTCCATGTCCACACATAGATAAACCATGAACTATGTTTCCTAATGCCAGGGCAAAACCTGAAGTCTGGTATAAATAAATAAAAAACAGGAATGAGAAAAAGAAAAAAGAAGACACAGATTAGAAATGTTTACAAATAACAAGGTAAGTATTTCTAAGACTCCCTTTCCTACCAACAAGTTCTATTTGTTGTCTAAATGTCAGAGATTTCAAGATTTTTTTATCATTGCTATTTTTATCTAGACTTTGGCAACAGAAACTACAAAGCCAAATTGTAAAGATTTTAGCTTCAGTGAGTAAGTTATTTTAGGAAAGTAATACCGTACTATTGAGTGACTTAGTTCAATCCAAAATTCTCGGAAGGGTTCAGGGTGAAAATACTAAAGTAGACCACACAAGGTCAATTAACTCCTAAACAGAGAAAACATTCCATAATGAGCACAGCATCTAAAAATGTCTACATTTTGATATTGCAAAATGTTTATCAATATAAGCGCACAGGCAAATGACCATAGAATAGTATCAATAATATTATAAGCTTAAAATCAGTGAAGCCTGCAATAACCCACCATGACCAATATCAAAACTTTGGCGAAACCTTTAAAAACAATCCAAATGGGAAATTTCTATAGCATTTATAATCTGAGGGAATATTTTCTCAAATTTTTTAACTGTAGCAAAATAAATACAAAATTTACTACCTTTACCATGAATACAAGTTCAGTGACATTAAAAATACTCATCCATCCTACTATCTATCTCCAGAACCCTTTCTATATTGTAAAACTGAAACTCTATGCCTATTAAACAATAACTTCCCACTCCTCCCCCTCCCCTAGCAACCACCATTCTACTTTCCGTCTCTTATGTTTTTGATTACGTAAGTACTGCACATAAGAAAAAGTATACAATATTTGCCTTTTAGTGATAGGCTTATTTCACTTAGCATAATGCCTTTAAAGTTCATCCATGTTGTAGCACATGTCAAAACTTTCTTCCATTTCAAGGTTGAAGAATATTTCAGAGGGAATGTTTTAAAGGTATTTAATTTAATTTAATGTATATGTATTTAATTATTCCTATACATATTCAGCCTTCTGCCTTGAATTTGTTGAAGTTTGACTTTATCAAAGTCATCTATGTATTCATACTATTTTATTTTTATTTTTATTTTTTAGAAACAGGATTCTCCTCTGTCACCCAGGCTGAAGGACACTGTAACCTCAAACTCTTAGGTTCAAGTCATCCTCCCACCTCAGCCTCCTGAGTAGCTAGGACAATAGGTATGTATCACCATACATGGCTTGCTTGCTTATTCATTTATAGAGTTTATTTATTTATTACTGAGATGGGGTCTCGCCACATTGCCAAGGCAGGTCTCAAACCCTTGGCCACAAGCAGTCTTCCTACCTCTGTCTCCTAAAGTACTGAAATTAGAGACATGAGTCACTATGCCTGGCCTATTTATTCATATCTTTATACATTTTTGTCTCTAGTCTTACATAACTCTTATATTTCCCAGTCACATATTTTATTATTTTATAACTATAGATAGAACAATGTTTGGAGAGAGAGAAAAGCTTATCAGTACTCTCTCAAAGAAAAAGAAACATCTACAGAGTGAGATAGCAGATGAGGCTAAAAAGACACCTGTGACTATTGAACATAGCTGTGGGAGAAGAGAATAGTCAGAAGTTCCTCAATTCTAGACACACAAAAAAATCCCATTAAAGTCTAATTCAGAGTAAGTCAAAAGCAAGATTTAGCAACAGTATGAGACCCACACAGAGAAATAATCAGGGCACACATTTCCAACCTGCTGGTTGTTGTCTACTAACAGTTGAAGCTTGTTCATAATATCTTCTGCTTCTGCAGCCTCAATAATGCCAACACTGAATGCTGACGTACATACACAGCTAAGGGTGTAGGCAAGTACCTAAGAAGACAATACAACAGAAAGATATTTCTTCAGGAGGCAAAGTAAAAGAACATGGCTTAGTTGACACAGATATTCTGTCAAACCTCTCCCCAGAATAAGAACTGGACTCAAATAAATCTACCATAGACTGAGCACTGTTTACTGCCTAGCTTACATTAATATATTTCATAAAAATATATGATGATTTTATATGATCATAATTATATATATTATGTTATGATGGATAACAGTTTTCCTACTTTATAGGTAAGAACGTTGAGGCTTAATTACACATAGCTAGCAAGTGACAGAGGAGGAACTCAAACCCACGTCTTGAGACACAAAAAAAATTCCTCATTATGTCAGAGCACAGTACCTATCAACAGCAGAAGGAAACAAATTTCCATCACCAGTGGGTGCTAACTGCCAAGCACTCCTATCCAAGGCTAAACAGGAGAGAAAATCCAGAGAAGTGAAACTCATATTAGGAAAAGTAGTGGAGTATATTTGCAACAGGAATGTGGGTGTTGGAGTCAGATTGATTATATAAAATAGGAATAAGACTACCTACATCACAGCACTAGTGTAAGAACTTAATATGTAACTGAATAAACAAATGAATAAATAAAGAATGTTGGCAATGAAGACAATACTTGGACATATATCCCAAATTGCCCATTTACTAAGTAACTTTGGGCGTCACTCAATCTATTTGAGTGTCAGTTTTGTAAATCAAGGTTAATTATCTCCACCCTCTACCTCACATTTTCATGATAACCCTTCCTTATAAGGATACTGTTAAGACAAAGTAGAAAACTCAACTCTTAGTGCTGGTTGACACAGCATGAAAAATGTAAGAGGTTTCTAAGGTAGAAATTGGATAATAAAATATCAAAGGGGAGGAAAAAAAAACAACAACCCAAAACTGCTTGCTTAAGATCTTATAAATCAAAACATCAAGGCAGACAGATGCATCAGTTATAAAAACCTTGCTTTAATTTATTAATCAATTTGCCCCTCAGTTGCAAGATTTTTCTACTCTGGCTAAAAAACAAATACATACTTTAAGCTCATGCTCTCCACCGCTTTAAAAATGTAAATGGAGTGCATGTCTTAGAACAAAACTTCAACCCTCTGTGCCCCAAACAAATTCACCAATTCAACAAGTTCTACTGCTGAAAGCAGAAGCTGAGCAGGGAAACACAGCAGCCATTATGTACTCATCAATAGCTCGTGGGCAGGCTGGGATGAAATAGAATCTGCTCTAATGAGAGGGAGAATCTGGCCAGGCCACAAGGTCATCCCTTGCTCCTCCCAAAGAAGAGCACAGGCGGTTCAGCTTCACCTGGGCACAACAGAGGCGGGCGTGACACATGCCTAAAATGTTCCATCTAAAAACATGGTTAACACCGTGGGGTGGGTCATATGAACTCCAATTCTATATATTTTTGTACCTAACAGAAAAACCTTTTCATCAAGTTTAGCAAAAGAAATTTCCTTAAATTTTTTTTAATGCTAGTTGACATTTAAAAAGAGCAAATGCCTTTCAACCTGCAGTTTCTTATGCTATTCTTGGCCATTTTTAAAAGTTATATTTGGCTTGAGCACCATTCTAAAAAATCTCCATTTAACCTTCTTCCTGAAATTGCAGCTCTTCCTAGAAAGTGCCTTCTAGTGATGCTGACTCAGGCTTTTGTATTCACCAAGACTCTTATCTTCTATGCCACATTTAAGCCTAAATTGATTTAAACAAGCCACATAATTTGGAAAACCTTATGATCTAATGTAGGTTGCTTGCCACTCACATTTTCTCCTTTTGAGGAAGAATTTAATTTACAGAGTTACCAAAATGAGAAGTCAAAAGTAAGCAGCAACAAGAAACAAACAAACAAAAGAGAACAGAGGGGGGGAAAATATAACCTCCATCTCCTACCTCCTGAAACGTTCTGCTCTGGCTCCCACTGTCATCCAGGTATGCAGACAGCTTCCGAAGCGATGCTGCCACATGAACTCGGGACTCCATTTGGCTGCTGTGGCTCATGAGGGACAGAACAAGTCCAACTCCCAATATACAGCCCGTGCTTAGATGCCAAAGAAGATGAGGTGTTAGAATCATAAGAGATCCACATCATTGATCTTCACTTACCATGGGGGTTTACAGTGCTCTGACACCTGAGGTAAGCTGGCTGGCATCTAATTCTGCTGTCTAGTAGGTCCCATGATCTATGATAGGTATGCCCCCTTCTTCCCACAAAAGGAAAAAATTTATGTTGAAACAGGCTCATGCAGTATATCCCTTGGGCAAAAATAAACAAAAACAGTTTGACCTAAACTCTATGGTGAGGAGAGGAAAAGGTTGAATCAGCTCTATTTCTGCCCTTAACTGTAGTTCTCTCTGCCTCCCATTTCCATGTTGAGTACACTAAATGTTTGGATATAAGCTGAGGACAGCTGACTAATAACAGAAGCGATAAAAGCAAGGCATGACGCAGAGGTACTGCTAAGGGTGTCGTGTTTCCCAGTCAACTTTGACAAATGGAATTTCTTTCTTAAAGAAACTGTGTATTTGTCTGTGCACAATGACATTAATCCTTCTCTCCCCTCTGATCTCTGGAGTACCACTGGGTCAGGAGAGAAAATGGACAAATGACAGCTTGTCAAAAGTTACCCTATGTGACAATTCAATTGAAATCTGGGGGCTTTGTGCACCAATTCTCCTGAAAGAATACATATCCATTTAAAGATTCGTTTAAAGAAAAGAATTGTTCTCACAGAAAACTTCAAGTTAGAATGATATGAAAATGCAGCTTGTGGCAATTTTTTACTTAAAAAAATTTTTTTGTTATCATTGTTGTTTTTTAAATGCTGGGTTTACCAGAAATTATCCTCACTCTTGTCTGACTTGCCTCTCATGATGATATCTGCTGTTGAAGAAGACACTCCAGGGCATTTCTCCAATAATGTATCTCAATGCCTGTGTGCTATGTCATTTTGCTTTTAAATGGCATCTATCCCCTTAACTGAAATCAAGAAACTGCATCATTTTATGGACATGTTACTTTCCCCAGGGTGTGAGTTACTTTCGGGGTGTCTCTTGTCATATGTGGCTGCTCTGTGCAGATGGAGCAGCCACATCTGACAAGAGACACCCCGAAGGATGGACAGGCTGTAGGATTCACTCAAGGTCACACAGAGAGCTTCTAGCAGAGCACAGCCAGAACAAGGGAGGTTTTTATTCCCAGCCTTCGGTTACATCTGTCAAACCCAAGGCCCCTCTGGTGCCCTACATGATGCCATGATGGAACGCCTATGAGAAGGCAACATATCTCATGTGTGTTTTTCTAGTTTCTGTTACATAACAGTCTGGTATTAGAAAGTCCTTCATAAAGAGGCTACTGCAGTAATAATCTATCATTAGTCAGGCAGAACTGCTGTTGCAGCTTACATGAACTTAACAAATCTCAACCAGCACAATTCATTTTGAAACAGTTAATTCAACATCTAACACTTGAGTACAGCATGCTTTTGAGACTAATCACATTTCCAAAAGAAGAAAAGCTACTCTTGAATAGTATGTACTTAATAATACTTAATAGTATGTACTTGTTATAATTTAGAATCTACAGGGAAGTTTTGGGCTATCTTTCTATTTTGATGCATATAACAATTTAACAGAATTAGAGCAAAGATGTAATTTGACAAAATGTGATTAATACTTTGATAGATCTGACTGTAGTTTCCTCTTTGACTATTTAATGCTATTTATGCTTAAGATTTTAAATGTTCCTTCCTCAGGGACGCTGTCCCTGGCCCAGCAGGGAACCACTTTAATACTCTCCCATAGCACCCTGTTCTAATTTACTTCATACAATTTTAATTATAAACTCTGATGAGGATTATTTGGGGGCTTGTTTGATTACTCTCTTCCCTAGCCTTCAAGCTCCATAAGGATCGGTAACTTTTCCGTTTCTACCTTACTACAGAATCTGTGATACCTAGTAAATGGCTGGCCACATATAGGTACTCAATCAATATTTATTGAAAGTTTAAGAATTGACCAAATGAATAATTTAAGAATCTGGAGTGAAGAGAAGAGCTACAGGAAAAACAAAAACAAAAAACAAGATTTGATTCTTATGTTTAGTAGGCGGCACAATTTATGAGTGGTAAAATTCACTGAACACAGCATCTAAGGTCCAACCAGAAAACTCAACTTCTATTTCTTGCTAGACTAATTTAAGGAAGAGAGATGTTGGGTTCATGTGGAAAGTAATTTATCTTAAAGCTCACTCAAGTAAGTATTGGGGTTTATCTTTCTCAATGAACAGGCAAGCATCTAAGTCTTGATTTTTCAGGCTATCCTGAGCACACAAAAATCTCTATTCCCTGGACTGAAGTCCGTCCTTTACTATCTCAAGGTATACGGGCAACAAGGCTTAGAAAAAGATATCTTGGTTTCTAGTTCTCATTTACCTCAATTTTATCATAACAATTCTTCTTCTTCCTAGTCAAGGTTATAATTCACTAGCGATTCTATTCACTTCCACAATGGTAGCTAACTGACTGGTATAACACATGAATAACTATATATGTATATATACGTGCCAATGTAACTATGTTGGAGTATATATATCTATAGCTCTTTTAAAAGTTTTCTTCTGCTTTGTCTCATTTTACAGTATACACTAAGAAAGTAATCCTAAAGCTTTATTCCCAATATTTCCTTCTGATTTCCAACTCCTCTATATTTTAATGTGTTTGTTTTTGTCCAAAGTTTTAAAAATTTCCCCCATGTGCTTAACCACACATTTACTTCATTCTAGCTTCTCTTTGATACGTCTGCCAGCTCTAAACCAAGAATAGCTTGGGCAGAGATAGCTTTCATATCTTTCTGTCCATTGACCACAAAAAGGAGTTAAGTGTTAGTGTCTCAGACAGAGGAAATAAAAACAAGTTATAATAGTAAGTAAAAAATTAAGCTTTTGGAATTGCTTACAAATAATAAAGAGGACTTGAGTTTAAAAATTCTATATCCTATCATGCCATTACTTACTGAATGTCTTGTCAGAGTATATTAAAATATCACCAATAAAAAGAAATCCTCACATCCAAATGCTATGCAATTCTGATATTTGTGTTGCTATATCAACTGAGATATAATGGTATATTTCTCTGAAATTAGCCAGAGATGAATCTTGAATTCCCTAGTTTATTGTAGGCAATCCTGCAGATTAAGTACTAGGCCATCTAATAATTAGTTCCAATAACAGTTAACATTTGTATAGCGCTTTGCCCTTTACAAAGCGCTATACAAATGTTATCGTATTTGTAAAAGCTCAATAGTAATTAACCAAAGCCGGGGTCTTTGATGGATAGCATGACTACAGTTAGGGCTGTGAGGAGCACAATGGCACAATGAGTTACCACTAGATGGCAGCAAAATGTTAGTGATAGGATCACAAACACCAGCCAGCCCAGGTGCTGGGTGCTCTCAGCAGGGACATGCCCATTAAATCAGGGAAGCGTGGTGAATTTGCTCTGGGTGAATTCTATCACTTGAGGTAGCATACTCCCAGGTCTATTAACTTCCTCCCGGTAACACTTCTACTATTTCACTTGAGGGAGGACTGCCCTAGACTCCTGCAATCTCATTAGACAAGGGAATACTTTGCCATGAACCGGGCATTCAAGCTTGGGCCTACTTAGAAAAGCAGAAAAAAATGATTTTTTTTTAAAATAGTGGGCAACACTCGCATGTCAGGAAAAAATAAATAAATAACAAACACCATACTGTCAAGCAGCAAACTGCTCTCTTTCTACTGAAGCGTGTTCTCCACGTTTGTACTATGCAAGAGAAAGAAAAATTGCTTTGAAGTCAGATGACCCAGGTTCCCCCCTCCTCCTAGCTCTGCCACTTACTAAGCACATGACCTTGAACAGGTGTTCTGAGATTCACATTCTCTATCTGTAGACAAAGGGATGATGACTCCTACTTCAGTATTATATCTAGGTTGTGACAAGGACACAATTACAAGAGAAGCAGATGTGGAAACGCCTAGCTCAGTATGTGGCTGCTCAGTAAGTATTAGTTAAACCGGAGAAAAAGAACTATAAAAGGACTGACACTCGCAAAGCATTAGGAAAAACAAAATACTAAACTCCATTAATTGTAGGAATAGCAGTTTAGAGAGAAAAGAGGAAGAGTTTCTTGAAGGACTTGAGTTTTTAATTTGTCTCTGGTAGACAACAAAGTTTTCACATTTAAAAAATGTGAAACAGGAAGTTTGTGATGGCCCTATTATACTTTCCTCTGCAGGAATGTTTGGTTCCCTCTTCGGGCCCACCATTCTCTCCCCCTATATAGTTGCTCATTAAGAAGGCAAGAGTCAAGAAAGAAGGTAAGAATGAAGAAATAAGAATCGCATTAGTAACAAAAATAAATTTAGAGTTAAATATGCTTAGACACATGATGTTTTTAAGTACCTAAATATCTATACAGTAGGTAACTCAGTTATCCCCATGATTCTTACATTCAAGCAACTTTCCGGCAAACTAAGAGACAATATCTGAAAGTCATTCCTGATTGTTACAACTGGTTGAAAGTTTGCAGCAGCTTAAACTCAAATTTTTCCCTACTTCATAAAGGCTAGAAATGTAAACACTAATTTAATTCATATTTGAACAGTGCCCATAATAGCAAAAGGCAAATGAGGTAATACATTGGGGGTTAGTGCTTATTATCTGTTGAGTTTCCTGGTAACGATAAACCCCAGAGGATTCAAACCTGAGGTTCCAAAAGGTGGAAGTCCAAAAAGCTATGATGTAGGTCTTCAATGATGTCAATATTTCAGAAAACCAAACAAGACCATTATATTCACCCATACAGACTAACTGAAACATTAAATGTCTCACTAAACAAGTATATCTAACACTGTTTTTTAAAAAGTATTCTTTTCTGATTATCCCCTTTCATTTTTGCTATATTTCATTCCTAGAATGAGAAAATAAATTTAAAGATATTTAGTTTAACAAACAAAATCACTAAAAAGCATGAGGTCTCAACATTAAGTAGGTTTAGAATCCCTGGTGTAACCTGTATGTTTCCATTTGATTCCTTACTCATTGGATTGGAAACATAAACCATCAATCAAAGGTTCCCATAGCTCAATCAAATTCAATGGTCTCAACAGATCTTTCTTTCTTATTTTTTATTTTTATTTTTTTTAGTTGGAGTCTCACTTTGTCACCCAGACTGGAGTGCAGTGGCTGCTCCCGACAACCGCAGCCTCGACCTGCTGGGCTCCTGCAATCCTTCTGCCTCAGCCTTCCAAGTAGCTGGAACTACAGGTGTGTGCTACCATGCCCGGTTAAGTTTTGATTTATTGTAGAGATGAGGTCTCACCAAGTTGCCCAAGTGGGTCTCGAGCCCGCGGACTCAAGCAATTCACTCACCTCGGCCTCCCAAAGCGCTGGGATTACAGGCTAAACCACCAAGCCCAGCTCAACAGATCTTTAAAAAGGTGAAGTCATGCATCCAGGTTCCCATATGTATACCTCATATGGTAAGTTCAAAATGAAACAAAGGTCTTAGTAATATAAAGACTAAGCCAAAAGTGACATTTGTTGCTTTGAATTTAAGCAAATTCTGTATTGCTGGAACATAGTTTTCAGAACAAGGAAGTTTTAATTACTAGTTTTTAAAAATTATTTATTAATGAAAACTTTGCAAAGGAAGTTAAGATCAGGTCCTACAAATTTCATCATAGCATATAAGATTTATGGCAGTGTAGAAACTAATCTCTAAGAATCTGTTAGAGAGGAAATGGAAACAACATACTTGTATTCAAGACTACTGTCAAAGCAGCAATTTTCCAGGGCATCCAAAGACTTCATCAGAAGAAGGTTCATCTGTTGCCCAGATATATCACTGGGTAAAAACCAAGGGGAAAAAAATAAATCATTTAAAATTATTCAACTGTCCAAAAGATTTAATACAAAATATTTTACAGGAAACACAGTATTTCTCCTTAAAAAAAAGTAAGAATAATATTGGTTATCCATTTATGCCTATTTTATAGTTAGAGAAATGAAGTCTGACAAATTATTTAATAATTGGGTTTCTGAACAGAATACTCACTTGAAAACCAATAAACCCTAAACTTCCTACTTT
This sequence comes from Carlito syrichta, assembly GCF_000164805.1. Taxonomy (NCBI): domain Eukaryota; kingdom Metazoa; phylum Chordata; class Mammalia; order Primates; family Tarsiidae; genus Carlito; species Carlito syrichta. The sequence goes on from NW_007247525.1 coordinate 327,484, forward strand.
TGATTTTTCTCAGCCTGTTCAAATGTTAAATCACTGAAAAATAAAAACACTGAAAACCAAAAATTCAAAATAAGTGTTTCTAAGACTGCTAAAGTGATTTTCTTGACAATATTTAATAAGTTATTAAGATAATATTACCAATAATCATTCTCAACCTCCTTCTTGCAAAGACTGTCATTTCTGATTTTATGTCTCAATATAGAGATTATAAATTCTATTCTTTTAACTTATACTTTTTTTAAAGAGGGAAAAATTCTCTTAGCCCTATTTCTTTTATACAGTAACTGGTATTGTTTCTATAATTATCTTGGTAAGAACTATGACTTGTATAGTAAAATACAACTTAAAAGTAGCTCTGATTGTGTTTTTAGGCAGATCTGTGGGCTTCATCACCGAAATCTTATTATCAAGGGGTTCCTACATCCTAACTCACATACTGCTACTTCAGATCATGCTAAGTAGAATGCAGCCCCAGGAATAACAACCAGCCAGAAAGCACTTTTAAAAAGAGCTTGCCAAACCAAGACTATAGCAATTTCGCCCAAGGTAAAGGATTACATTTCACAATGAGAGAAACACCCACACACATTCCCCTCATATCACACACAGAAACTTAATAGATTTAACTAAATAAATCATATTAAAGTTGCCCTCTGGAGTAAATTATACTTAAGTATCCGAACCAAATGCTAAAAAAATTATACTTGTATTTTCTGGTGTTTATGACAGAAACAAGAAGCTTTGGATTAATATACAGTACTTTACTGAATAAATTCTAGGTTGGAAGTTAAATTCAGGAAACTTTTTCATAAGCCTTAGCAAAAATGAACCAATTGTCATAATTCTCTTCTACAAGGTGATTTTTCACTGTCTGAGAACCAATATATTGTCCTAACCGTGTTCTCATTAAGAGACCATTTGGGGACACTTATTTGATGTCACCGAGACTATTGAGAATCAACTCTCAAAACATTTACTTTTCAAAACAAATGAAAAGTTTCTCCACAAATGTCACTGTCTATTGGTATTGTCATTGCCCAGTAAAATATTTATTAGTACCAAAGGCAAATATTTCAGATTCTTCTGCTCCAACCAATTGGGAAGGTGGGGAATAATTATACTAGCAATGGCATTATTAATACACGAGCCTGAAGAAGGACGATGTCATCAAACACAGGAATGCTAGGGCAAAAGTTAAATGTGCAGTTATCCTGGGGGTGCCCAGCCATGGGAAATCCTTGCTCAGGGTTTCCTGCAGGTGTGAATTCAAGTAAGCTAGATGGGGTGGAAGGCAACCTAGGAACCAGGGACAAGGGTTCTGGGGGAATCACCATAGATTTTTCCAGGCTGTACGATTAAATTAACCACAAATTCAAGCTTGTCAGCCCTAAAACCAGCAGAATCTCATCCTAAGTTAATGAAGGAGAGAGCTAGAGCCAGGATAGGATGAAATGAATTGCCTAGACTTAAACTGCCATGGCTCATATTTGGTTGTAAAACATGTTGCTTGAAAAGATACCGAAGAAAAAGCATGAACACAGATGGTGAAGAAACTGTCATCTGTAGCATAGTAGTTAAGGGAAAAAAAATCACTTTCAAGTTTTAAGTCTTTAAAAAGGCTTTGTGTTCTGTCACACACACAAGATATGTAACAGTCAAATCACATGCAAAGGACAATTTTTGGTTTGTGTCTAGAACCAGGCCTATCCATATTAATGCTGATAAACAGGACAAAATGAATATTCTGGACATTTTCACTTATGATTGCAAAGACTAAGCCAATCATCCCAATCATTTGACAGGTGTTTTCTGAGCTGAAAATGATCATCTGAAACATAGTATTCCCCCAGATCAATAGCAATTCTCATGAAAGTTTCACATACTGGTATTTGTGGAAAACTATGTAAATTACAAATGTAAACTTGGTTTCAAATTAAAATATAGAATAATGCCATACAGTTTATCCACATCAACACCAGTTCTTGCCTTCATACAGCTAATTTCTGCCAATAGGGGAAGTTTAAGGACATCTAGGATCACAACAAGATGCCTCTCCCCTATAATGCAGAAAAACAGGGCTAAATTCCAACTCACTGGCATTGAAATCTTCATGATAAGTAAATTTTCATGCTATGTCCTACTACAATCAATGCAGAAATATAAAATTCTAAGATTTGCTATAAAATAAAGAACAGTATGAACAACAAAACCAAAGGAGACTGGAACACAAGAAAACTCTCTCATTTGGTGGAATTTTCCATCTGAGACTTTGATGTTCCATTAGTTCCATTCAAGGATAAAGCTACCAAAAATGAGCAAGCAAATTGAATAAAGCACACAGTATAATATGCACAGATTAAGACTCTTTAAGGATTATAAAAATGTAGCCAACGCACAGGATAAAAGCAATATTTAAAGCTGGGTACATGTAGTTCTCAGGTGATTCAGTGATTCCCAACACCCCTTAGGCACCAGGGATACACCAATCCTCTCCTCTCGCTTTACAGTGGTATCAATAAAAGATCAGCAATTATTTTCATCCCATATAAAACACAAAAAGAAGCTTTTATTTACTTTTAGCACCACAAGATTAGACTTCTTTTCACACTTATTTCACAGAGGTACCTGGGGCTTTCATCTAAGCATCAAGTGACTTTCAAGTAACCAATCACGTTAATACTAGCAACCCTTAAAAATACATCCATATCTATATGATGGTATTTTAGAAAGACTACTTCATGCATAAAGCAGAATAAAAGATCAACTTGCCCATCTCAAAAAGTTTAGCAGCCACATATTACTCAAATACAATGTTTATGTATGTGTGCATATGGGTGCAAAATTCTTTGCCAAAAATCACAAAGAGGAAAAGCAGAAATATTTTAATAAACTGTACCTGAGTTTCTCCTCACACAAACGAGAGAGAAACATCCCCAAAGCAAGGCCCATGTGGATTTGCACGGCTTGAGACTCATCAGCACTTGGTTTCCCAGGTAACCTGGCAGTCAGCATGTTTAGGATTTCCTCAACCTTCTCTTTGCAAGAGATAATGAAAACTGGCACAAGGAGAGACAAAGCCGTGGCGGCAGCAGAACGGGCAATGGCACTAGCTGTGTTTTCACCAGAATAGGATTTCTTGGACATGACAAAGAAAGAAAACGGGGTTAGCCTTTTGTTTAAAACATGAATGAGCATATCTATCACAAAAGCACTATACAACAATACAAGCTTCTTAGACCCACTTCTTCCAAGAAAAAAAAAATAATAATAATAACAACAATAATGTTAGAAAACCTAAATGTGTTTACCTCTAGGTAATGTGTACACTCTTAATGAGACAGTTTGGTACTAAATAATCAGTTAATAGTATCCTTTTACATTCAGGAAAAAAATTACAAATGTCCTCCTTTTAAAGGTTGTGACTGAATTCCCTCACTGTAGCTGGAAATAATTTCAATATTTTTAAAAGCCCATATATACATATATAAACTCAGAGGGAAGCTGTCTGAGCTTGGACAAACCACCAAGCCACATTGCAAATGTCCAGAAAGGTGGGAGTTTTCCAGAAAAGAAAGAAAAAGGGGGAAAACAATTTAAGTTTAGTATGGAGAAACAAGTATAAATTTAGCACAGGGATCTATTGGCAAATCTCCCAAAATTTTTTGTGGGAACACTTCCCAGTAGATGGATTATTTCCTACAGGGGGTTAATTCCTTTTAATTAAAAAGGAAGTTAAAATCCTAAAAGCCTTTGGTTACAAAGCAATAACCAGCTATTCAAAATGAAATGGAGAGCTCTATATGCCCCTTCCTATATGCAATTATAGGAGAAGAAATGAATTACAGCCCTAATAGAATGACAGGGCAGCTGAATATGAACAGCTTCTATAAGAATCTCATGTTAAAGAGCTCTACCAGACATTATATACATTTATAAGTATGTCTCAAGTGGGGAAGAAAGCCAATTTATCATTTCTTACTATTATCCATTTAAAATTTTCAGACATACCATAAAGGCAGTGTTGTCCCTTGCAGTCAAAGCACATTGAAATGTGTTCTTTATTCTGGGCCCAATTAATCTCTAAGCTTTAGAACTTTAAGGATAAAAATCAAACATGTGCTAAGTTACACTTTAAGTTAATACAGCCCTACTGTAATGACAATGCTACCCAAAATGACCCAGCTGCTAACATAGGAAATATAGTGACTTTTGGAACAGGGTTTTGAAAAGTATAATAATGCAAAAATCACAAAGGTAAGAGGAAACCCAGATCCGGCTAATAAGGAGATTATTTTTATTGGCTTGCAAGAACTAAAAAGCATATTCAAAATTTCATACAAGCTCCTGATCTGGTAAATATCTGAACCAGTTATTACAAAGACCTCCACATAAGCATATAAACAAGTTTTCATCCATCAATAAAGGAATAAGAACACTCTGACAAAACAAATCATCACAAAGAAATTAATTTTTTGAGCAAAATTTACCTTCCAATTTAATTTTCTACATCATCTGGTAAGTCATTTTTGACCTCAAGTATGGTTAAAAAATCTAGCTCCAGACCCAATATCCCAGATGAATACATACCAGGTCTCCCCAAGGACAGGAGGACAGAGGCACACAAAAAGTATAAAGAAGACCTTAGGCAATGAGGTTTCAGGCTAAATTAGTGATCTCAGCAACAATTCAGAATCTGTGCTATATTTTTATTCAAATCAACTGTAATCCTCTGCCACTCAGCTGATAGTCTCATGATCATTATAATTCCCTAAGTAATGGATAGTGATAGTGTAGAGCCAAAACTAATTCTACACAGACACAGAAATAAAGCATACACTACAATCAGTAAAGGGAAAATGAAGCCTAAACAAAAGTTTTCTCACTTTGCTTCAAAGGTTAGGACATAAGCATGCAGACAAAGAATGGGGAAAAGGTGCCTTTTTTTTTTTTTTAAATAATCAACATTACTTTGTATTTCAGAGTATTTCAGTTTTCAAAACATTTTTACGTAAATGTATAAATTGATCTTCACAACCTTTTAGAAAGTTGGCAAAACACTAATTTTTACTTTAATTTTACAGGCAAGGAAAATAAGAATAATGGGGCTAAGTAGGTGTCAACAGTCATAAAACTATTAAGAGATGGAGTGAAGGCTACAATCTTTAAGATGATATTGGTTAATCCACTTATTTTATAAATGAGGACAAAAAGGCTCAAAGATGTTAAGTGCACTTACCCATAGTCACACATCCTAAAATAATTTTTTAAAAAAAATTATGAGTAGAAACGTAGGACCTCTACATTTCAGCCAGTGTTTATCTTACTATAACTGTAGCTCTTGAATCTGAGTACACATTAGAATAACTTAGAGAGCTTTCGAAATGTGGATGCCCAAAATCCATCCATGAGCAATTAAATCACAGGTGGAGACTACACATTAATATAAACACTTAAAGTCTCCTAAGTGATTCTAATGTACAGCCAGGGCTGAGAATCATGCACTGTATCATGGATTTTATGAACAATTGATGTTAGAAGAGTCAAATTTCAGTTTTCTGATCATTTATTACTTTTCACACTTACATAATAAAACCAGGAGAAAAGTTGTCCTCTGGGTTGGTAATGGCTATCCACAATGACCAAGAGAGTATCAAGCACCATGAAAACCCACTCTTTCATTGAAATGAAGTTAGGTTGAACCTGAAGATTAGGAAACAATAAAATGATAATTAAAAAAAGAAAACAAATCTAAAGATTATTCATACATCGAGGGTAAAATCCCCTTCTATATTAAATAAAAAATGTTGTCATCAGAAGGAAAACTTCATCTGCTTGGACTATGAGCATACATGTATGAGATGAAAAGGTATCTGACAAATACACATCCTCATCTGTGCCCCAAAAGAAGTAAGATTTACCTTTTATGCAAGACTTAGCAGAGGTAAGAGAATGGAGGCTGCAAAACAGAACTATTAAAGAGCCCTTCAGAGCTATCCTGTGTTGAGTGAACTATAGTGAGGATAATGTGGAGGTTAAAGGGAGAGATGTGCAAAACACACAATTCAAAATTTCTCAAGTTTATGACTTCTTATTTCATAAAGGAGACAATAAGCAGCCTACAAAATTTGTATTACTATCTGTAGCATTCTGCTTACTATTACTATTCAGTTGTCATTTGAGAAACTTGGCAACTTTCACCTAGTTAACTGAAAAACTAGATAGGAAAACAAATAGTCTTCAGTTTAGAAAAATATTAATTCAAATCGGCAGCCTTAGTCAAATAATGAGGTCTTGAGTTTACACTGAGTAACAAAGGCAAGGTTATCAAGAATAAAAGCAAAGCCTCATCTTTGGACTGTGAAGCTTCTCAGTGTGAGGAAAGGGGATGGGAAGGGTAAAGAAGACCAAGAGAGGTTGGAACTCAAGCTTCTGAGCTAGAACACCTGCTATTACTGGAAAAATTCATTGTATTACTGGTAGTTTGGCATAAATAATACCAAAACGAAGAAGCGAAGAGACCACAGAAAAAGTCATTAACTTTTTAGGTTGTAGATCTTCTTAGTATGTTGCCTTTGTTAAAGTATTCCTTAGTTCTTTCAAGGATATGAGACATTTCCTCTCAATAAAACTTTCATTTTTCTCATCATTAAAATAAAATTCCAGGTTTAAAGTTAAATTTTCATATGGTAATGAACTAGATAGTTATCATTAATGCAATAATCTTAGCCTCTTTCCCTTCCCTACATGTGATATATATGTGCAGCTTTTGCCACATAGCACCCATTCTCTATTTCTTGGTAATAGCACCCTTTGGGGAATTCCCTCTTCTCAACTATTTGAAGCTTGGTTAAATGTTCAATCAAGTTAGCTGTCCTACTCTCTCCACAGACTTTGCATTTTAAGTGAGTGATGCAAGGACAGTAAATTACTGAAGTTGCTGCATCTCTTTGGGGGTGATCTGCTGAGACGCTTCACTAGTAATGTAGCCCGGACTCCCCAAGTTGCCTTGGTTACTGTTTTTCTTTTTTGTTTGTTTGATTTTTTTTTTGAGTTGGAATCTTGCCCAGACTGGAGTGCAGTGGCCGCTCCCGGCCACCGCAGACTCAACCTGCTGGGTTCCGGCGATCATTCCGCCTCAGCCTTCCAAGTGCTGGAACTACAGGCACGCGCTACCACACCCGGCTAATTTTTTATTTTATTTTATTGTAGAGATGAGGTTTCTCCAAGTTGCCCAGGTGGGTCTCGTACCCGTGGGCTCATGCAATTCACTCACCTCAGCCTCCCAAAGGCATGGGATTACAGGCTGAGCCACCGAGCCTGGCGGTTTCTGTTTTTCTAAAACCCAGTTTTTAAGCTTTGCCTTCAATTACATGGGCTTCCAGATCCCATATCCTTCCACAGTTGTGTTTTCATTTAAATGAGTCAAAGTCGGTCTCTTAGTTTATAACCCAAAACCCCACAATGAAGAAAGATGGCCCATAAGATACTCCTCGGAAATAAAGACAGGTTAAATAAAGTCTCAACTTTTACAGCAAGAAATAATGAAGTAGATGCCGATGGCAACAATAATGGTTACTATTATTGAGAGCTTAGTATCTACAGGCCATTGTGCTCTACATATATTAATTCATTTAATCTTTACAATAATCCTATCTGGTAAGTATTATTATCCCCATTTTACAGATGAAGAAATAGGCTCTGAAAGGGGAAATTACTGGAAATAGGCTATAGAACTAGTAAGTGGAAGTAAAAGGATTTAAATATAGGACTCTCCTATTCAAAAGGCTATGTTTCTTAACTACTCAGCTTTATTGTTTCTAGGTAATGATAGCGACCAGATAATGGGGCCTAAAACAAGAATAAATTCATGCCTTTTTATTTTGACAGATATGAATTATCTTAGAAAGTGCATTGGAAATGAACATTGGCCAGCTCACCACATGTTTAATTAAGAAATAAATGCCTTGCAAAAATGAATAGGCACTTTGTCATCGACATCTACAATTAAAATGCAAAGTACAATTTTTTTCAGTCAATAAACACTGCTTATTTATCATTTTTTGACAGCATTGTTCACTTTCAGTAAGCCTAGTTAACCTCCTAAGATTGGTTACCACTGATGTGATCACAAAAAGACAACCCATTGCATAAAATTGGCACCTTCACACAGAAATGACCACTTAACTGGGAGGGAGAAAGCAAAACAGAAAAATAGCAGAGAAAAATCAGGAAGATGCTGTCTCACAGTATGAAGGCCCACCAAGTAGGGTAAGTTGGTGCTGCAATCACAGAATCTAACCTTATAAATCCAGGGCCAGGCCACCTAAGGCTGTGTTTAAAGAGACACCACCAAAGCCCAATTGGTTTAAATCACCCTAACTCACCTCCGGGGCCCCATCAGAGTCTGAAGAGAGGCTGGTTTCATGTCTGGATACGATAACAGCAAGGCTGCTTAGGGCTAACAGTGCGTTGCCTTTCACCACTGGACTCTCCCTGTTTAAAAAGAAAACAATTCTAACAGAGGACTTTGAGTATTAACAACAAGAAGAGAAACAGTTATTTTGGGGGAGCAGATGAGGTAAAAAAAAGCACTTCCATTCCTTCACAGAGCCTCGTAAATGCAGGTCTGTTTGTTCCTTAATGCCAACAATTTCTTTCCTTTCTTCTGACACTGATTTTAAGCTTTTCTTATCAATGTATGATCATTATGTCTTTTTGTAACTTAAAAATCCAAACTTACATAGTTAAATTCTTTCTTCCTAAAGTTTTTATTTTATCATTTGACATTACATTTCCTAAGTTATCTTCTGCGTCATCTTTAGCCAATTTAAAATTATCGATTTGTTCTGAAAATACAACCAAGGACAGTTAATGTGAATAAGAATTGCCTCTGGCTTTTCTGAAGCACTGATGTGTGGAACCCGCTTTTAGCAAACTACTTTAGACAGCATACTTTACTCACAGCTTGACACGTGGCAGCTTTTCGCAGTCATTATTATCTTTGCCTTCTTTCTCTTAACCTATCAAACTTAAGGCCAGTTTGTTATAGAATTTGGAGATGCCAGATAACATGCAAATTAAAAATACCTGTTTTTAGACTATTTGGATTACCTTTCATAGAACCCAAATGGTAGTCTTCTAATATTGCAATAAAACCTATGTTTGACTTCTGAACTTAGCATAAAAAAGCAAACTTTTTAAATGTATCACCACTTGAAAATGTACCATTTTATATTATTCCACAATTCCAAGCGGATACTACAGAATAAAGTTCCCACTGGGACACTGATAAGGCACTCTTAGTTTGCCAATTCTGTCACAACAGAACTCTGGCAATGGAGTAACAGTTCTTAGTCTATGATATAGGTTCCTGAAATACAGATAATGTTCTCCAAAATCTGGACTTGAGACCTGAACTTTAATCCTGCATATAGTAATCCAAGAACCATGCCTTGCCTCCCCCAGTAAAAGACTAGAATAGTACAAGGGGCTATGAAGATTTTTAACCTGGCTCTCTGCAAATAAGCCTAGTCCCTCCATTCCCAAGCCATATTCACCATCTATCTTTTTATCCATCCCTCCTTCCTTCTCTCCCTCCCACCTTGGAGTGCTTAAGCTCAGTGAAGGCCTGCTCTGCATGCTTAGTCATTTTGTTCACCTCTCCTCAGTTAATTGCTCCATGAGGCCTGCTGTAAGACAGCTACATTTATACTGGGGGGACTCAGAGGAAAAAATGGGAAGCAAGCCTTGAGGTCTAAGCAGATGGTTCCAGCCTAGAGTTCTGCAGTAAGGATCATTGAAAACTCACATAGCTAATAATAAAACACAAGGAAGCACGACAGGATTTGGGCATCCCTAGGCACCTTAGCCATAAAAGCATTCCACAAAAACAAAATTAAATATTTTATTTCTAATATTATATCTTTCCTTTAACTGAGAATATGCAGAGGACTGCCCTACTACAAGATGTTCATGAATCCCAAAAGTTGGAGTGAAAAATAGTTTTAAATTCTCCGTTATCTGAGAACTAGAGCTCACTTTTTAATCACCCTACAGAAAACACATGGTAACTAGAAACTGAGTATCAAATCCCATTAAACCAAAATATTAGATAACATAAAAAGTATCTTTTTAATCCTGAAATTCCAAATGAGAAATTAGCCTACTTTAAAACAGCACCAAAAATGATTTTATTCCAACGTTTCACTGATCTTGACATACTTGAGCATGTACTGTTCTTGAAAAATGGAGAAAAACTTAAAGCCATCAGAAATTAGACATCTGGTTGCAGACTGAATGCATATTTGCACATTCACCTCTGAATAAAGAAACTAGTCCACAATCTCCAAAATGCAACCGAAGGCCAAGTACCATTTCACAGAAGTACTGTGACCAACTCTTGATCATCTTCACATTCCCTTCATGCCTACCACAATGATTCCTGGAGAAAAGGCACTCAATAACTATTCAGTGAAATGAATTCAAGGAGGAGTTGGCCAGGTGTAAATCTAAAACCGTTCAGTGAAAACTCATCACCTTGTTGCTCAAATACTATCCCCTACCAGTAAAACAGCAGTGACTAATTTGCACAATAACATGTCAGCATCTGTACAGTATTTATCTAGGCAACACCACTGACATTTTAATTAAATTGTCCTTTGAAACAAACTGATGTCATTAACCTAATTAAAAAGCACAAGGAAGGATGAGCTACAATGATACTTTCTTAGGGACAAAGTATTACATTACATATTAGTAAATTGACCCAATCCTTTGGGAACATTTATCTTCAGGTTCAAATATATTTAATTAATAATAATGAAAATAAATGTACACCAATCACCAGGTTTTATCTGTGTTCTGATTCTCCTTTAACCATATCCATAATGCTCTCAATTGAACAAATCAGTATCATCCCACGACTGGTGTTTTACTTCTTGCCTTTAGCTTATGGCTCTGAACAAAATTAGCCTTTCCCTGGCCCAAATCAGCCTGAGGCAGCCACAGTTTAAGAACAGAGAGCTGAGCTGGCAGAGGGTGGTGGTAAGGGTCTTACATGGCTATAGAAAGCCAGTGGGAAGAAGAGAGGGTAGCAGAGTGATTCCCTGCCCTGTTCAATCACTAATCTCTGAGTCTCTGGACCTGAAATATCTCCTATTCACTTGCTGCATGCCTAGTATTGTTAGGATTGCTTTAATGAAATGCAGTCTACAAAATACTTTGATGAAAAGGTAATTCCATGAGAACATTAATTATTTGTACTCTATGCACTGAGAATGTGAACACCCTCTCTTTAGGTATTAGTCACGAAGTGATGTTTTGTGAATCTGAAGATGACAGTCACATTGAAATAAAATGTTCATATGAAAAACTGAAAAAAACAACCTCACAGGCAAAATTATAGTTTGTTTCAGTAGAAAGTTGTTAATTTCTTCAGCATTCAAACTTTTTGCTGCAAATGTCAAAACGCTGTTTTTAATAGGATACCAGTAGACTACATAATAGAACGATTGTAAAAGATAAAGGCCAAAGACAGCCCCAACCCTAATACCAGCAACCCTGTCCCTCCAATTTGCAGCTGAGTGCTCTCCTACCGTCTACAATTCACCAAGCTAGAAAAGCAGACATGAATGAATTCCTATCGAAGCCTCTCTGTACTTTAGTTTTCATTTGTCAACAGGTGTGTCAACGGATATATTCCAGTGCCGTTCACAGAACTGAGTCAGATGAGGATTACCACTTCTATTCTCTTTGCTCAGAAGGCATGAGGCTGCATAGTGATCATGAACCGAGATCAGAATTCACAGTTAAGTGCCTGTTTAAGAAATTACTGGTAGAAAGCTAACCCTAGGGTAGACCCTGTTTTTGTTCTGTTTTGTTTTCATTTTTCAAGGCAAAACCTGTTTAGCTACAGAAGGTTCTGAGACATGATGAGGACAAATTATACTGCAATTAAGAATTTCTAGATGATGTCAACTTTCAATACACATGAAATTCTCTAGGTCAAAGGTGTATCTTTGTTACACAGAAGCAAAGGAAGGAAATCAAACAGAAATGGCAACAGCTAGAAGAGATGGTGGAAGGCAGAAGTGAATATGACTGATTGCATCTTACTGCCAGAACAATTAGTCAGCTTGTTAACAAAGGAACCTAAAGAGATTGTTCAAGCAAGTTCATTAAGGTATAATTTTCTTAGTGAGAGTTGGCTTAAGGTAAATAAAAAGCTTGAAGGCAGTAACACTCAAGTAATTTTTGTTAAAATAACCATATTGCCTTTCAACCAGGCATATGCATTCATTTTTAGTATTTTAAAATTCAATTTTTAGATATGGTAAACCCAGTAATACCATAGGAATGAGAGGAAGTACTACTATGATTTACTTGCTGCTTCACAGTTGAGATTTAATAAATTATTTGTAGAATCCACATAATTCACATTAGCAAGGATCTCTTTTTCTTAAATCCCTTTGAACTAAATTATGATCCTTTAAATCTAAGTCAAAGTACATGGCAGTTGTTAGGTGTACGGTAAGGGCTCAACCTCAGTGATTCCCAATGTAAAAATTATATGTTTATATCAGCCCTTCTGTATTTCCACGAAAAAGACATATAGACATGTATATTAATTCAAAAGAGTTCATGATTGATTTTTTTTCTTTAAATGGAAAAGTATTTAAAATCCTTAAAGTTATAAAATGCCCTAAAAGGAAAAACTGTACGTAACTGCCAGGACAAAATTTAAAAAAAAAATTTTGATAAGAAAATAAATGGATCTTACTTTGCAGCTGTCTTGGTGATCTCATCAGTTAACATGTCTCTGACCCTGCAATACAGATGGAAAGTAGATATGAATTTCTGTTAGAGCAAGGACTTGACACTTTATCTTATTAATCACTTAATAAAAACCTCCAGCAGTGACTCCAGATTTAAAAACTGTATATGCAGAATTTTGATGTAAGGTGAGTAAACCACAGAAAGGGCTTTGCTTCAATGACTGCTTCATCTTCTTGTTCATGAGGTCACTTAGTGGAGTCATGGAAGGAAGTGAATGTAACTGAGGGGAAATACAGATAGGCATTGTAATAGTGTTATCTCAAACTGAGTGCAGCGTATCCTTTACAAATGTCCTTTATATTACTCTTATTTATGGATGAATGCTGTGTCCTCCCAAATTCATATGTTGAAATCCTTATCCCAAATGTGACAATATTTAGAAGCTCAAACTGACTATGATATTCTCTATTTCTTTTTTACATGAGAGCTCATCAAAACATCAATTTACTATTTCCAAATTGTACATATGGAATCGTCACTATGTGTATAGATAAAAGATAAATTTGAACTTTGGTTATAAAGTCACACCAAAGCTAAATGAAAATAATTACTTGTGGGTTAGAAGAAAAGTATGCTCAATTCAAATTTTTTAAATCTAATAGAGGAGCCTTGAGATAAAATAAAAAATAACCACTGGTTGCCAAATTTGCATTTTAAATAGAATCACTATTAATACATACTTTGGATTTTTTATAAATTCAAAGTTTTTATTGTCATAGTCAAATATAAACTATACTTACATTCATAAGTATTTGCATTTGAAATATAATAAAATCTTAGCTATTCAGCACTTTCTCAGAATAAGTCTTTCTTTCTTTTCTTTTTTTTTTAATTTTGAGTCAGGGTCTCATTCTGTTACCTAGGCTGGAGTGCAATGGCATGATCGCAGCTCACCACAGTCTTAACCTCCTGGGCTCAGGTGGTCCTTTCACCTTAGCCTCCTGAATAGCTGGGACTACAAGTGTGTGCCACATACCTGGCTAATTTTTTTATTTTCTTGTAGAGACAAGGTCTTGCTATGTTGCTTAGGCTCATGGGCTCAAGCAATCCTCCTGCCTCAGCCTCCCAAAGTGCTGGGATCATAGATGTGAGACATTGTGCCCAGTTGAGAATAGGTCATTCTTAAAGAAACAAGTTTTTCAGACAGTTGTAAACTGCTCTTATAGATCTTTATCTTGTATTTTTAAAAAGCATTTGACAGTACATTTCTCTAAAATGTATTATCCAATTTCTGTCATTCTAAATGGAATAAAATACATTCAATGAAATCTTTCATCGGCCAATATAGAATATTTATGATGACCTGCATATACTTCTCACTCAGGCCAAACTTTCCACCTGTGCACTCAAGCAGCAGTTCCCAACCTTTTTGAAATCAGGAATCAGTTTTGTAGAAGGCAATTTTTCCACAGACAGGGTGTGGGGAGGATCATTAGGCATTAGATTCTCATAAGGAGCACGCAACCTAGATCCCTAACATGCCCAGTTCACAATAGGGTTCTAGCTCGTAAGAGAATCTAATGCTGCTGCTGATCTGACATAAGGTAGAGGTCTACTTGCCCACCACTCACCTCCTGCTATGCGGCCCAGTTCCTAGTACTGGTATTGACTAGTATTGGTCTGTGGCCCAGGGGCTGGGGACTCTTGCACCAGAGCTCTCTATTTAATCCCTTTTCACTGCTATTTCACCAGATTTTCCATTTCTACTTGTATTATTCCCCATGTGAAAATATTGTAGTATCTACCCTCTTAAAAAGAAAGCCCTCCAACTATTGTCCCCATTTCTCTGTTATATATCAAAACTCCTGTAAAAGATTACCTGTATACTTCATAACTTTAATTATCTCTTTCCATCCTATCCAGACCCTTCTATAATCTGCTGTCAGTGCCCAACTTTTGCAGCCTCACAGCAACATTTGATAAAATTAGCTGTTCATTTGTTAGAACATCTTTCCTTGGCTTTTACGATTCCACTCTCTAGTTTTTCTCTTCCTATGTCACTGATCACTAAATTTCCATCTGCTTTTCTGGTTCCCTCTTCATCTTCCCCACCTCTAAATGCTGAAGTGTCCCAGGGCTCAATCCTCTAAAATTTTCTCTTTCTTTACTAACTCCCTAGGTAATCTCATCCAGCATCATCATTTTAAATATCAGTATGCTGATGATTCCTAGATTTATATCTGTAGCCCTGACTGCTTTCCGGAATTCCAGACTCATGTAGTCAACAATCTACTTGATATCTCCAATAGACGGCTCTAGGCAATTCAGGCCTAACGAGTTCAAAACCCAATTCCTACCCCATACAGACCTGCTTTTCTGCAGTCTTCTCAATCTTAGTAAATGGAAATACCAAACTTTTAGTTATTCAGAGTCAAAACCTTGAAGTTATCCTTAACTTTCACCTTTCTTTCACATCTTTCACTTAATGATTAGCATTTAAAACCTACGGAATATGCCTTCAAAATAGATTCAAGATTTACTTTTCAGTAGTTCTGCCACTAACACCCTAGTCTAAAACACTATCATTTCTTGCCTGAATTATTGCAAGAGATTCCTAACCATTTCCCTCAGGGTGTATTTTCAACATAACAGCTAGAGAAATCTTTTAAATTATGAGTTTTATCTTTTGTTTAAAATCTTCCAGTGTTTCTCCATCTCTCACTCACAGTCAAAGTCCTCTTTATGCCTACAAAGACCCTCTATAGTCTGCTCTCCTCAACTCCTGTGCTCTTATATTCCACTATGTCCCTCCTTGTCCTCCCCATGCCATACTGGATTCCTTGCCAGGTATACTCCCAAGGCCTTTGAATTTGCTAATCTCTCTTCCTGAAATGGTCTTCCTTGGGTATCAGCATGGCTCACTCCACCACTTCTTTCAGATCTCATTCAAATGCCGTATTATTAAAGAGACCCTTCCTGAAAACCCTATAGTAAACAGTAACACCAAATCCCAGACCTCATACCTCACCAGTCCTAATCATTCTACTCCCTTTACCCTATGCTATTTTTCTTACACTAGTCAAAACCTATCATTTATATGTGTTTACTTGTTTATTATGTATTTCCATTCAAACTTTGAGAGAACAACGAAGAGGTTTTATTCACTGCTGTTTTTCTGTGCTTAGAACAGTACCTGGTATATAACAGACACTCAATAAATACTGTTTGAAATAATAAATAAAGTGATATCTTTATTTAGATTTAGGACTGTGTTCTAATTAAGTAAGGATGCTGAAGAGCTCTCTTCAAGATAGTTTATCAGTTACTGCAAGTTTAACTGTGAGTTTTTTTAGTTCTATATTATTCCTAAGAAACTTCTAGGGACTACCTCCTTTATACTCACATATACATACAGCTCACGAGTTTCTACAGGGATATATACCCGTAGCTTTCTCTATATATTTTAGAGAGATTCACAAATATACCACTCCCACCAAATTATCACTTTCAGAAGATGAAATTAAAACTAGATACAAAAGATAATAGCAAAACCCAAATCCTTAATCACTAATCTTAAATCCAATATCACAATATTTTAAACTTCATTGCTTTTTTACTATAAATCTAGAAAATATAACAAATGAAAATCAATAAAAAGTAAATAAAAACTAAAATCAAATAACTTTGGATAGATTTTTAGATTAATGCAAACTGTGGCTATAGGCAAAGCTCTTTAGATTTTAGGCATTTTACTTTCATTTACGCTGATAAAACGTTAATCCGACAAGGTATTCTTCCCAGCCCATATAACAATTTAAGTAGTTTTTAATGAGGCAGCACTTATACATTTCTAGTTAATATAGTAGGAATTCCCTAGGAAGTGTCTGCCAAATAAATTAAAGCCCTGCCATGGTAAAGTTGTTTCTAATAATGAAGATGTCTGGGGAAGGCAGGGAAGGAGAGGAGGGGAGGAGTAATCCTTGACTAAATGTGAGGGAAGAAAGCAATACATTGAGTGGGAAAAACAGATTTTTTTCATTTAAATGCATATAAAATAATTAGTTACAGGGAAAAACTATTTCCACATTGCTTTAGAAAAAATGCATATGCATGATTTATGAATAGAGTTCTCCTTATTATATCTAGGGAGTGGGTAGAAAATACCCTTATCATCAGATCTTCTGTTGTTTCCCCTTCAGGCCTATACAAAAGTTTAAACTGTCAATCTTAAAGCCTTTAAAGTAGTTACCTTTCCCCTCATAGCTCACTTTCCATGACACACAATGAGCAGCTGAACATCATCCCCTTACCAGAGCCAGGCTGTGCTTTTTTTGTATTGTATCTCCTCAGGTCCTTCTTTTCCATGTTTTAACTGCAACTCCAACTCTCCTATTCTTCCCTGCAAAAACCATAGCATCAATCAGCATGTAAACGAGATGGTCAAAATGATCTTAAAATTTCTTTGGCAAAAACAGACACATCCTTTCCCATATGGCCATAAGTGCTCCTAATGGGATATCAAGTTATGAAGGAGGATGTGGGAGGAGAAATTATCACATTATTGCTCAGGTATTTCTACATCCACCAAAGAGGTACATCCTGGAGAAGTTGTATGTTTGGCAAATTTAGTGCAGGGGATTTCATTTTGGGATATCTATTAAATCAAAATTGAATTTCATAGGTCCCACTTAAAAAATCTCATACATGGTAATGATCTGCCTTTGTTGGAAACTAGTAATTTTAGTTGACCCTATATAGTATTGGTCTCTTTGCACAGTGTTGTAACAGAATAGTAGAAAGTGAGTTGGATAAGTGTGTAACACTTAAAATTCAGGTAATACACAATGTAAGGTATTCTCCAACATCTCCACATACATTTCTATCTCTTGAGTGAACTTATAAAAATAGATATAATTCCCAGCTTCTACTGTGTAATAAAAAGTTAATATTGTCCCTTTAAGACCAAGGCCTTCAAATATTCATTATCCTTTTCATTTTTTTACATTCAGGTGATTCTTCCTCTACTTCATCACCAATTATGTTATTTAAATGTTATTTAAATACTAGTTTGTTGATGGGCCCCAAATTCAACGAGAACTCAGATTGTGTATTCTATGATGGTGTCATGACCAACCATTTGTGGGAAGTTGTGGTGTGCCAGTTTACATTCTCATGAGCAATAGATAAGAGTTCCAGTTACTTCGCATCCTCACCAACAACTGAGATTGTCAGGTTTTTAATTTTTATCATTTTGGTAGATGTGAATGGTACTCACTATGGTTTTAATTTTATTTCATTGTTTACTAATGAAATTGAGCATATTTTCACGTTTATCTACTATTAGGATTTCCTATTCTGCCCATTTTCCTATTGGTTGCTTTTTTCTTACTGATTTTAGGGTTCAAAGGAATGTACTATAGAGGCAAAGTATAAACCTCTCTCTATATCTTAGGAAGAAAGGCAATACAGCTTGAAGGGTTAAGAATGTGGGCTCAGAATGCTTTGGCTTAATGCCATTTCCACTTACTGGTTGTGTACACTTAGGAAAGTTACTTCACCTATCTAAGCATTGGTTTATCATTTATAAGTTGTAGATAACAACTACTTCGTGATATTAGAGCATCACATTAAGTAATGTGGGAAAACGTCTATTTGGCAGAGAGCCTGATAACAAAAATAGCTCTATTACTAGGTTTGTTGTTAATAATCAAAAGTTCCCACTCTCCTCTATTAGCGGCATACAAAGTCATCTTTCATAAATATATCTAAATACCTCCTGAAATAATTCATATGTTTTAATTTGTATAATGTCATGACAAAAATGGTTTCTAAAAATGCAATATCCAGACTAAGAAGTTACATGTGCTTGTGTTTCTCTCATATACTTTCAATTACCAGCCTGTGAGCTCACTGAGGGCAAAGACTGTTTATCAGTCTATAGAGTCCTTGAATGTAGCGCAACTTCTCGCTTACAGTGCCCTGAAGCTACCAATTCTGGCACTCTGGGATGTGATGGGAAGTCTATCCACATCCTTCATACTTCAGTCATATCCACCCTCATCTCCATATTTTCAAAGATAGAATTCTAGTTCTTTTTTTCTCCCCTTTATCTCTTGGAGCAAAATATCAGGGATAATCAAACTTGTAAAATATTGATATTAGCATCTCATGAGTGCAGGAAAATAGAAAATAATTTGTATTGACTGTTGTCTTTGCTACTCATGTTAAATTTTTAAATTATGTCTCTTTACTCCTAAAATATTTATTTCCTATAATACTTTTCTAAAAGAAAAATAGATAAGGAACAGGAAATTAAAAGGTTAAAATCTGTTTAGAATGTTTAGAAATAAGCAAAATACAAGAAAACTAGAATATGTGTAACTTCTTGAAAAGACTTCCTTTTCTAACTTCCCCTGTAGTCATAAACCAGTACAAACCATTCTACTGTGACTAAGTAAATTTAGTATCTTTCTCAGAGTCTCTATTCCTTTCCATCTCCTCTTCTGGAATGTCTCTTTAACCTCCTCTACCCAATCCATGTTAGGTGATTTATTCAGACCTGCTTTGCCTTCCAATTGTTTACCTACTGGTAACTGAGCGATCCAGTGGTATTTAATTCAGCCACCTCTACTTCTGGTAAGCAGCTGTGGTTAAGGGTGAAAAACACTTATTGGGAGTAAAAAGGCTAAAATGATCATTTAAATTAAGATTTTTGCATTTTCTGTAGATTCCAATTATTAATCTGTCCATCCTCCTAATTTTTATCACTAGCCATACATCTAAGAATTTGCTGATTATAGTGAGAAATTTTACCTAGCTCACTCTACATTACAAACAAAACAGACACACAAAACAACAACAACTATACAAGCGGTTAAAGAGTACCTTATTGGGGCACATAGTTTCTGATCCTGACCTTGATTTTAGATTTTTTTTTTTTTAGTTGGAGTCTCACTCCGTCACCCAGACTGCAGTGCAGTAGCCGCTTCTGGCCACTGCAGCCTCGACCTCCCGGGCTCCAGAGATCCTTCCGCCTCAGTCTTCCAAGTAGCTGGAACTACAGGCACACTACCACGCCTGGCTAAGTTTTTTTTTAATTTATTGTAGAGATGAGGTCTCGCCAAGTTCCTTGGGCGGGTCTCGATCTTAGATTAATTTACAACCAGTTGACCAACTCTTTAGGAAATGTCCATAGCCGACCTCTCTCACAGTCCCAAAGAGCACTTTTCACAAAGGCTAGAGACCTTAGCCTCCTCAGCACCCCACAAGGACAACAAAGTAAAGAAGACTGTGGAGAGCTCCTTACCAAAATGGTCTCTGTACTGTCGGCTCATAGCTACATTTTTTATCTTAAAGGGAAGAAATCCAAATACCTTCCCATGTCAACCATTTTGATATGCTTACAATTCAAACCCCTAAGTTCCTGTGGAAAAATTAGCCAAGGCTGGGAGTAGATGCCTAAATAGAACCCACTAGCAGTATTCAGATCTGACTTATTCACATCCTAATCAGCCTTCAGGAAGTAATGTAGACTGTACCTTTTAGCATGCCTTCTAGGCTTAATTGAATGAAACATGGGTCCTCTAAATGATCCCGTAGTTTAATGCTACAAAATATATCTGGTGCCAGATGGAAGTAACTATAACTCCTGTACAGAAAATGTGTCTTTTAGGACAGAAATTCTTGATCTAGATAAGGAGTAGTCTGGCAGTTGCTCCAATTCTTCTAAGATAACATAAATTCTATTTAAGTGTATGGACTCATTTAAAAAACTTAAAGTAAAATGCATCAGTGTACTTTCAAGTAATGGTGATAGACTAAAACACATTGCTGTATTTTCAAATAATGCTGAAAATCTTATTATAGTTCATCCTTTTACTTTCACTTCTTTTGTCACCAATTCTTAGTTGACTTATTAGAAATCCATTGTAAAGAGATTTTAAACAATAAATAAAGATATATACAATCACTTCAACAGAATAAAGGCCGAATAATTGACCTGCATTACAAAAAATAGTCAGCAAGTTTTTCATAAACATATCTGTCCTTTAAAACATTAAACAACTTTGCATTATTTATTTTACAGTTAATGACAGTGTTGGGAAAAATGTAAGGTGCAGTGGAAAATGCTGAGGCTCTAAAAGTCACACAAATCCAGGTTAAGTTCCAATACTTTCATTTACTGACTGTTAAGTTTTGAGCTGTTTGCTTTGCTTTCCTACCTAACCCTGCTTCCCCATCTATAATCCCATTATATATGAGGTTAATAACATCCACTTCAAAGGCTTTCTGAAAAGATTAATTAAATAATACATAAATGTTTGATACAAACTAGTTATTCAACAAATGGTAGCTCTTATGAAAAAAATCATGGAGTATTTTGAAATCAATTGCCAGTCACCTGCAGAGTTATACTATAATCCTATTCGATTTAGCCTTTCTTACACTAAGAGCTAAATAAAATTCTCAGTTCATTCTGAAGGAGGAGGGGTTATTCACCCCTTTTATAGCTGCCCATAGCATTTGTACATCTGTCACTAAAGCATGGAAGATACTGTACTGGAACTGCTATTGGACATACCATCCTTCCCCCGCTGAAGTGGGAGGTTACTGTGAGGAAGGAGTGCTCTGTGTACCCCAGACATTCAGCACAGGACCTGCTCAATATAAAATGCTCCATAAACATCTGGTAAAGGAAAACTGCAAAATTACCTAGGGAAAAATAAATGTGAGAAAAAGTGCATACTTTGACTTGCAATCTCACGCTTCCTGAATTAAAAACTGTAATAGGCTAAGGGTGTGTATAAGGATGTTAAAGAAATGTAGAGACATGAGTCTATCATTCATTCACTCCTGCATTTATTCAAAACATACTCAGATGCTGCTGAGTATAAAAACTGGGTAAGGAAACAATGAGCAAAAGGAAACGATGTTTCCAAAGAAACATCTTAAAATGCGGACTACAGTGCATTTAAGGAATCATTTAAAACAACGTTGCTCAAAGTTTAGTAGACTAAGTGGGTTAAAATCACCTGGCAGTGTGTTAAACATGGAGAGTTCTGATTCCCTACTCAGTTCTAATTAACCAGAATATCTGAAAACATAACAGTGTTTTATAAATTCTAACTTCAATAACATATGTTGCAACAAGGTTTTAATTTGAGATGGGAACACCAATGGCCAGAAACTCAGTCATTCCTCCTACCTCATCCTAACCTCTACTCTCACTCCCCATCCTATTTTATAGGACAACTGTTATCTTTAAGCACAACACCACACTTCCTGAGACTCTGTAAAAATCTTACTATGAGACATAGATTACTAAAGTAGCATCAGATTTTTTTCTATCATCCTTAACAATTAATTTTAAGTGAGAAAAAAGAACTGAGCTAGTTATTTTCTTATATTGTTAACGTTGTATTATATATTCCCCAACTGATTAAAATTATTTGTAGTTTTAAAAACTTACAAACTATTACTTATAACATTATTGAATTGAATGTAGTCAAATTGAGTATAGTTTATTTATTTAGTGAGCACCTAGTATATTTTACCTAGTATATTTTAGACACAACAGAGAAGAAACACAGCTCCTGCCCTCAAGGAGCACAGAGATAACTTGAGTTCCCGGATATACAGCCATCATGACAAAGGCTTCAAAAAGGGAAGCACAGGTACTAAGGAAGTACAAGAGAGAGTCATATAATCCATTGGGGGAGAGAATTACAGCACAAAGTCCCTGCCCAGATAAATTGATCAAGTAGAAATCAGGTAGGCAAAGAGGGAATGGTGGGGTCTGAGACAGAAAGAGTAATGTATGTGAAAGCTAAGAGGTTAGAGAAGACATGGTGAGTTTAAGAAAACATATTTAGCAAGACTGAAACATTAAAATCTAGGCAAAGGTTAAGAGATAAGGTTGAAGATGTAAGCAAGTCCAGGTGAGGAAGCACAGGTATAGGGGAAGACAATGAGCTCGGGCTGGGATGCACCAAGTCAGATGCTGTGGGCAGCCAAGCAGGGACAGCCAGAAGGCAGTGGGACAGAGAAGAGGGGCATTTAGGAGGTACCTCTGGATGAGATACACAGATTTGGTGGTCATCAAAATTTAAGTGTAGTGATATATGAATGCCTCACATTCTCCTATGAGTAAAAATAGCAATTATGTTTTTGATAGTGCTATTTTCCCAAGTGTTTTTTATGTTAAAAACATACTTGCAGTAAAATTTAAGATAAGAAGGAGATACAGTTCTGAAGCAAACCCCATGGTTTTATTACCTGTAAAATGGCATGGTAAGCTCGATTCATATATAAAAGCCAGGCCTGAGGAAGAAAAATTGCACGGTGCCACTCTGAAAGCTGGATATGAACCTGTGGGAAAAATGTACCACAATATGTTAGACTACACAGTATTAAAACAGAATAAAATTAAAACTATATCATCAATGCTTTCTTCCCTCTATTTAAGTGGTTTAGGTTCTAAAAACAAACCAGATCAGTCCAGGATCTAAACCACAAATAATATCTTTTGGACATTTCTAAAGAAGAAGAGTTTGGAGTCTCATGAAGGCAAAATAAAGAAAGCCTGGAATTTTCTAAATTAAAGCAAATAAAATCCTACAATAATAACATGTTAAAATGTATGTGTAACACAAATCTGTACTTGAAAATTAGGGGGAAACTCAGTAAAGTCTCTTGCCAATGTCAGGAAACCAGACATTGTCTAACAAATCCTCCTAGCAATTTTAAATAAAAATAAATATTGCTCATATCCTGGATTTCCAATATGATCATTTCTGAAGTAATGAACTTAAATTGCCAACAGAAATATCATGTTTTATAGAAACCATGGTGGTAAGAACATGCAAATGAGTACTGCACGCAGCAATTGTGCACACCACTAGATAAATGCCCTTTAATCAGTGTGGGTAAACAAGAGAGAAATGATATATGCCAACATGGAAACTCTTTCTCAACAGAGGCCCAGACAAAACATCTGGTTTTCATAGTCATTTCGGTTTCTACCTATTTGTATATGGCTATCTTGCAACAAATCTTCTCAAGGTCTGCTTCTGTTAAAGAAAGATCACTCAAGAAAAACAGTCATAGTGCATCACATTTCATGCTTCCTGTAGTTCTTCTCATCTAAAGTTAAACAACTAAAACTTAAGTCTGTGTCCCATGGACAAAAAAAAAAAAGAAGACAAATTTATATATAATTGCACCAGAATCATGATAACTAGTGTTTAAACACATTTTATTGCATTCTTAGAAATAATATTCTCAAGTGCCTTGTGATAGGGGAGATAACAGCTTCACTGAATATAGTTGGTTCCTATGACCTCTGGTATGTTCATAAATCTGAGTCTTAATGAGGGCCTACAGGTACACTGGAAAGATGATGGGATTATCAATCAGTCTGTCTCTGCAGAGTTTTCCACCTAGTGAGAGAGCTAAAAACAGGCCCAAATAGATTAAAAGGCAACATTACAAAGAATCCACGAGAATGAAGGGAACAAAGAGATTAATTCTGACTGCTATCTATCGCTTCTCATGGCACTGTTGTTGTTGTTGTTGCTTTTAATTAGATATTCAAAACAGTATGAAACAGATACTCAGACCATGAAATGAACTTCAAAAAAATTATAAAAAACAAGACTTTTCCTGATTAAGTACTCTGCCAGCAGGGTAAGGGGAGTCTTGTCAATATGTCAATAAAAATCCTTGAAGGAATGAGTCCTCCAGCTCCTGCTTCTTTTTCTCCCGCTATCCAGGAGGCGAACAACAACCTACGCTATATTTCCAGGTGAGGAGGCATTAATTAGTTCTTGACCATGCTCTCTGTTTTCAAAATGTGGGAAATCTTCTATAACTTTTTCCCTATCAATTCTGTTCCCTTTTCATAAAATATACTGTCTTCAAGCTCTATTTTGATATGTGTATTTAACAGAAACAATATTCAAACACCACACCCCAAATTTGTATCTTTTATTTAAAAACCTCAAAATATTTTTTAATTTTCCTGTCAAATACCATGAATATCATGCACTACTGAGAATATTCATAGTCTCAGCAAGTTGGCAAAAGGAGCAATCTGAGAAGACAATGATCTTGCTTCTTAAACTTGAGATAAAAAAAAGAAAAGGATTATGGAAAAATGTAAATGAAAATGAGAAAATCAAATGTTGAACCTCTAAAAATGAAGACATTCATGTCAGGAAATCTATTTAAAAGGTTACAAAATGAAGGTTAAAGCTAATCCTCTTCCTGCTGCTCCAACCATAGCTGAAGGTGGGTGCAGGGACACAGCAGAATGCTTCAGCCTAGACAGCAGCTTGAACTTCCCAAGTTTTATGGGATTCTACCCTAGCGTTAGTGTTTTATGGAGTTAGTTGTACATAAATCTCTTTTAAAATGCACTCTCTTACTCTTTCCCTTAACGAAGAGAGACTTAGAGAAAGAGAAAGTCAGGCTCTTATGTTCTAGTTATTTCACCGGCAAAAGGGACTCCCCTGACAATTTCAACAAAAATACATTTCAATTTAGTATACTGGATAGCCATCTATATATATATATTATTGCCTATATTTTGGGTTAATGTTGACAGGTTGAAAAATAAATTCAATTAGCATTTATAAAGTATGAAAATGATATCTAATTTGCTATAATTGTGAGAAGGCTTTGAAGAAAATCCAATCAACAAAATAATTACAAATCATTAAGCTGCAATCTAGTCCTCAGCAAAGGATAAAGCAGAAATCTCAACCACTGTGTCATCATGTTTTAATGACTGTGTAAAATTTATTTTTCCATAGCTAACTGCACCTATTCTTGCAAAGACAGCTGTCTGATGGATCACTGAGATGAATGGTCCTATGACCTAGGGAGGAACTGAGTTCCCATGTGTAAGAGATAGTGACAATAATGAAACATTACTCAAGTGCCTAAAAAAGAGACCACATTAAGACCATATGCGTAAGGAGAAGGATGCTAATGAGACAAGGGCGGGGATGGGAGTAAGTTACAGGGTTAAACAGGGTGGTCAGGGTAGATCTCATTGAGGTGAAGTCCAGGCAAAAACTTGATGGAAGTGAGAATGTAAAAGCAATACTGGAAATATAAAATAGTCCAGATGTCATAGAATACAGTTTGGTGGCTATTCAGAAAGTTAAACGTAGATATGCCATATGACTCAGCATTTCCAAACCTAGGTATATACTCAGAGGAACTGAAAACAGGTATCCAAACAACTACTTGTACATGGATACTCACAGTAGCACTTTCACAATAGCAAAAAGGTAAAAACAACCCAAATGTCTGTCAATGGATGAATGTATTAACAAAATGTGCTATATGCATATGATAAAAATATTATTCATCCATGAAAAAAAGTACTGATAACATACTACACGGTGAGTGAACCTTGAAAATACACCAAAATGAAAGAAGTCAGATACGAAAGGTCACGTATTATATGATTCCACTCATATGAAATCTCTAGAATAGGTAAATCCAGAGAGACAGAAAGCAGATTAGTGGTTGCTAGGAGTGAAGAATAGAGGAGAGAGGAAAAAAGGAGGGGGAGTAGAAAGTGACTGCTTAAGGGGTACATGGTCTCATTTGGAGGTGACAAACATGTTTTGGAACTAGATAGAAGTGACAGTTGCCCAACAATATGAATGTACTAAATGCCAGTAAATTGTATACTTTAAGGTTTAAAATAGTTTATTTCATGCTCTGTGAATGTCACCTCAATTAAAAAACAAAAACAAGGTAAGGCAAAGGTCCTAGGGTAGGCACATGGCTGACTTGTTTGAGGAACAGAAAGGCAGCCAGTGTAACTAGAATAGACAAAGTGAGCAAAGGAGAGAGTGGAAGGATGTTGGTGAATTAGCAGGGGACCCAGAGAGTCCAGGGACTTCCAGGTCACTTTTCAGAACTTGCTTTTATTCTTACTAAAGAGAGAGCCATTATAAGGTTCTAAGATGAATTACATGATCAAATTTATGTTGTAAAAGGACCACACTGACTGCTATGTTGAGAACAGATTATAGATAGCAAAGGTCAACACAAGGAAACCCACTCAGAGGCTACTTCAACAATCCAGGTAAAAGATAATGGCAGCTCAGACAGAGTTGTATCAGTAGTAATTTTCTCCCCCATTCCCTATACAATATTAAGTAAAATGCCAACAGATAAGACAGAAAGCCAAGAAACAAAACTTATCTAGATGAAGTGATGATAAAGCTAGAGACTTGAAGTTCAGCTCTCTTGTCATTTGAGACCACTTTGTGGTAGTCCCTAGGACTCTTTAAATCACAGTTTTAATTAAAGGGGCAGAAAAGAGATCAGTGGGCATCAGGAAATGGTGCTAGGGGAAAGAGTTGACTATAAAGGAGTATGGAGAAGTTTTTCACATGATTGAACTGTTCTTATCTTGACCATAATGCTGGCTACAGGTATGTGTGCACTTGCCAAAACTCATAGTTCTGTATGCTAAAAGGAGAGAAATCTACCATTTGCATATTATACCTCAATAAAAATAAAATTCAAAATATGTAGTTTGAAAAATCAGTACTGTTAGAACATATATTTCCCAAACTCTCACATCCTACCGTCTATTACATTTGGCACATTTCTTACTTATCATTCAAAGTCCACCTTACCTCTTATTTTTCCTGTTTTCCAGTTATCCAATCTGAAATTGCTAGCTTATCCTGTGTTATCTCTCCTACCTCTAACTCAAGCTGCCCAGTCTACTTCTGAAATGTTTATTACATATGTCTCTACTTTCTTCTTAATTGGTATAGTTTTAACTAATTCTTCCCTAGATGACTATGACGTCACCTAACTGATCTCTTAACAGTCGAAAGTCTTTCCTCCTACTAACACCCCATAAATGGTTTAAAAACATTTGATGATTCATTAAGAAAAAAAGGCCACACTCTTTTGTATAATGTGCAAAGTCTTTAGACTAAAAAGATACTTTAAGAAATAACTGTGTGGGCCAAGACCTTCAACCAATTTCTCCACTTGAGTTCTCGCTCCCCTCTTTCGTATAACCCAATTAATTCCCAACCTTGTCTTATATTTTACAGGATCTTTGCATTCAGTGCTCTGTCTGTCCCAAATGACAGAGCACCCAAATGTCAGGTCTGCTTCTCATTTCTACTTACTAAAATAATTTCTCCCATCTCTATATGTCCAGTATATACATGCCTCTCCTGTAACCCTCCACAGACTCCGACTTTAGACCTTAACCTCAAACAATCCTAAGAAGCAGAGATCATGTCATCTTCATGCTAGAATCCCTTGATGGTACCCATAACAGCGTCTTGCACACAAGTGTTCAATTAAGCACCTACTGTGTTTAACAGAATTAAATATACAGCATTCTCTTTAAGACAAATTCTTGTCATGTGAAAACCATATGACCATAAGCAAGTAGTTGCAGAACATTATTGTGACTCACGTTTAATCACAAAAGTTTCAAAAATATTTTTAGCAGACACAGCTAAATTCAAATAAATATGAGTTATTGAGGACACAGTGATTTGAAATTTTATAAAAGATGTCCAAAATGTTCTAGGTAGGAAATGTTTAATTCCAGACAAAAACATAGTGAGTGACAAGCAAAATTTTAAAGTAGGTATTATAAATTTTGCATTTTGAAATTCCCTAAACTTTTATATTTGTATCATATAGGTTCTAACTGTGTATACCTGAAATACTAGCTCAACAAAAAATATTCTGCTTAGAAACAAAATTCACAATTATAGGGGAAGGTTGGGAGAGAAAATTAAAAAGTAATTATGTTTCTTCCTTCATACGTGTTTTAAATGAAGAAAGTACATGGTCATTTAATTGGTAAATTTACTGTTCAGAACACTGGGCCCAGAAATTTGGTAGTGTGCTCTGCCTCTTGAGTGATCTTAACAAATATAATTATTCTATCTACAAGAAAATATACATTTTAACAGCCCTTCATTAAGTACTATAAATCAAATAAGACAAACTTTTGATGAGGTTTTTGACTGTCAAACTAGAATGGGATAGGCAAAGCAGCATGTAAAAATCAACAGGTAAACTAAATCTTTGCTATTTAGGATAAAATTCCAAACTTATAAGGAGTAAAAGGATACTTCAGTTGACACACAGACACATAAACAAATACTGATCCACTACATTTAACTTTGTGACAGAGAGATTATTCCCACATTCCCAGAAGAAAAGCCATTTGCACTTAGTGTTAGAGACCCCAAGAGCAACTCTATGTCCTATCGTTTAGACACAAGAAATAGCAGGCTTCAATTTTCCGTCTAAAGTAATCTTGTTGGCACAAAATACTTTTTTGTTATACAGTCCTTTGACAAACAGTGACAAGACAATGAAGGAAATTTTTTTAAAGTAAAATGACTTTCATCTCTTTGTAGGTGTTTTCTGGACATTTAATATTTTCTCTCTCTCTCTCTCTTTCCCCCTTCCGTCGCCCCTTCCCTCCTTCCCTCTCTCCCTCTTTTTATTCTACTCCTTCATCTGCTTTCCTATCAGGATAACATTAGCTTGAAAGCAGACAATTCAATCACATCTCAAGTAACCATTTACTCTGTTATTTAACAGAAGGGGGGAAACCCAGTTACCATAACAACTCACATCCACATAGTAATTATGGAGTATCTAAAATATAGCAAACCAGACTTTTCACAGTATTTTCTAAGAGGAACATGTAATAAGCACAGATACCATTTCTCCCCATTATTATTCACAATTTTTTATTTAATTGTTTCATATTGCAAAAATGCTAACACTACTCTATGAATTTCTTATCCATAGAGTAATGTTAGCATTTTTCAAATAAAGAAAAAACAGAAAGAAAAAAGTCAATGCACTTCTTATATTTCAAATGATTGTTTATATCATATATACTTTTCAGCATCTAGAGAAAAAAATTAAAAGGCAGAAAAAAATCAAAATTAATATATAAGGTGAAAAGGATCTAAGGAAGGAAGGAAGAAAGAGAAAGAAAGAAAAAGAAGTAAAAGAATGTACAACTAAACATTTCATTCAGAGTAGAGCTGCCAGTAAGTCTAGATAAGGTTTCTCTGAAATAAAATGAAAAAAAAAAAAGCTCATTACCTAATGTTGAGGCAGAAATATGGTTGGGTAGTGGTGGCAGGATCAGAAAAATTTTGCATGTTCCTAAGAATGGAGAAAATAATGAAGTAAGACTGCCATTCTCATCCAGGGACAAATCAGCATCAGCCAAATTAGGTGAGACTGTCATGTCAGATTTGGAAATGCCAAAGAATGACACGACTGGCAGCAAATTTCAGGGAAGGAAACTGTCATTCACTTTCAGCTTCTTCTTCAACAGAGAAGCAAAGTTAACAGGATGAGAAACAGGTATGTATTAGAACAGAAGAGGACGGCTACCTTAACTTGGAGAAGACCTAGTGGATCTGAAATGACCACTGGTTGTCTCCTGTTCAAGGGATCAAAGAAAGAGGGCACTTCAGTTTTAGAGAAGGTTAAATAAGACAGCAGCTATTCAGAACTCTGCTTCTGGTGTGTCAGACTAAACTCAAATCAGACTTCGATCTGTGATCATGAGAGAATTTTACTTTAAGAAAACTTGGATCTGTGATCATGGAAGAATTTCACTTTCAGAAAAGGCAAGGAAAAAATTCAAAGTTTTTAAAAATAAAAGGATGTAATATTTTCCAAAGGCATTAATAACAGATTACATTAAATATCTAGTTCTCCACAGCACTAAAAATTACTTGATTTAGTTAACACACAGTTCTTGTGAAGTATCGACAATTACACAAGACAAAATACACTTCAAAATGTAAAGAGCAACAGTTTCTAATCCAGTCTGTGAAATTGCTAGAAATTGCTATTCCATCCTAACAACAACTAAAAAGCTGAACAAACTGAAAAAAAATCAATAAATCTTCTGAGGTCTGTAAAAGAAGTGAGATCATAGAGCAAAAATTGAAGAGGCAAGCAAATACAGAGAATCACAACTTACCAGGGCAGAAAATTCCATGATAACCAGTGTCGGGCACAAAACCTGAATTGTAACTGATAAATGGCTGAAGGCTAAGTGTGGAAAAGTCTGAGAATTAAAAACTCTAGGCAGACTCAGTCATAGAGGAATCCCCACACCTTTATGAGTTTTACCTCCAGAAGCCTAGCCAGTTCTCATTGTGAACATAGAGAAAAATCACCTTGTGCTCAGAGTAGGAGGATGGGAAAACATTTTTTTGAAATATATCAGAGGATTCTATTTTTAACAAGAAACTATCTAAATCAGTGGGTTAGAGACTAATTTAATGAAGTTTTATCACAACTTAACTAGCCTAAAGGAGAGGAATACCCAATTTCAACATCCTCTAGCCTTCCACATGAGAGAAGGGAAATAGACAATTTCAGTCCATTTTGGCCATTCTGTCCCACCTAATAGGAAACAAATAAAAAAACTGAAAAACACTTGTGAAGGTTACAGACTCACTAAGAGATTGAGACCTAATTATGGGACTATAGAATGTTTCTAATCCCCCTACACTTTACCACTACATTACCAAAGATCTATTTACTTCAGTTACTTTTACCTTGTACATCATGTCTGGCTATCAAAACAAACTATGAGGTAGACTGGAAGGCAAATAACACAATTTGAAGAGACAGAGCAAGCATAAGAAACAAACACAGATATGGCAGGGATGTTGGAATTATCAAACTGGAAATATAAAGAAACCATAATTAATATGGTAAAGACCATAATGGATAATGTACACATTATGCAAGAACAGATGGACAATGTAAGCAGAGAGATGGAAATTCTAAGAAAGAACTCACTCCCAAAACATGCTAGAGATGAAAAACACTGTAACAGAAATGAAGAATGGCTTTGATGAGCTTATTAATAGATTGGACACAACTGAGGAAATAATTTCTGAGCTTGAGGATATCCCAATAGAAACCTCCAAAATTAAAAAGCAGCTGGGTTCGGTGGCTTAGCCTGTAAACCCGCGCTTTGGGAGGCTGAGGTGAGTGGATTGCCTGAGCCCGCGGGTTCGAGACCTGCCTGGGCAGCTTGGCGAGAGCTCATCTCTACAATGAATCAAAAAATAAAAAAATAAAAAAAATAAAAAGGCCAGGCTCGATGGCTCAGTCTGTAATCCCATGCTTTGGGAGGCCGAGGTGAGTGAATTGACTGAGCCCGCGGGTTCGAGACCTGCCTGGGCAACTTGGCGAGACCTCATCTCTACAATAAATCAAAAAAATTAGCCAGGCGTGGTAGAGCGTGCCTGTAGTTCCAGCTACTTGGAAGGCTGAGGTGGAAGGATCGCTGGAGCCCAGCCGGTTGAGGCTGTGGTGGCCGGGAGTAGCCACTGCACTCCAGTCTGGGCAACTGAGTGAGACTCCAACTCAAAAAAAAAAAAAAAAACTATACTAAAAAGAGAAAAAGACACACACACACACACACACACACACACACACACACACACACTCACAAATCAGAAAGGAAAAGCCAAGATCTATGGGACAATTACAAAAGTTGTGATATATGCCTAATGGGAAAGCCAGAAGGAGAAGAGAAAAAAAAAGAAGAAATGTTTGAAATAATCATGAGCGAGATTTTCTCCAAATTAATGTCAGACACCAAGTTGTAGGAGGCTCAGACAACACCAAGCAGGAAAAATACTGAAAACCTACAGGTCAGCATATCATATTTCAACTATAGAAAATCAAAGATAAGGAAAAAAATTCTGAAAGAAGGCCGAGGAAAAAATATCTTACCTGTAGAGAAGCAAAGATAAGAATTACATGTAATTTCCCCTCAGAAACCATGCAACTAAGAAGAGAATAAAGTGAAACATTTAAAGTGTTGAGAGAACAAAATCACCAACCTAGAATTCTGTACCCCCATGAAATGATCCTTCAAAAGTGAAGGAGAAATAAAGTCTTACTCAGACAAACAAAAATGGAAGAAGTTTGTTACCAGTACACTGGCCTTACAGGAAATGTCAAAAATTTTTAGACAGAAGGAAAATTTTATATATATATATCAGAAACCAGACCTAGATGAGGAAAGGAAAGACACCAGAGAAGAAATAAATGAAGATTAAAAGAAAAAAAACAAGATTTTTATTGTCTTATTCTTAGCTGATCTAACAGACAACTTGCTAAAAATAATAATAGCAGTAATAATTTGATTATGTGTAAGTGAAATGAATGACAGCAATGATACAAAGGATGAAGGAAGGGAATTAGGATTATTTGTTGTTATAAATTACCTGCAGTACCTGTGAAGTGATACAGTGTTCTTTACAAATAGACTTAGACTAACTGTATATGCATATTGCAAACTCTAGGGAAACCCCTATAAAAAATTAAAAGAGAAGCACAGCTGATGTACTAACTAAAGAGAAAAAATGGAGTCATAAAGAATATTCAAATGAAAACATAAGTGACAGAAAAAGAATAGAAGATAAAAGCAGAAACAAAGAACATGGGCAACAAACAGATATAACAGATATGAAAGATATTAATCAAACTATATCAATAATCATTTTGAAACTCAATGGTCTAAATGAAGCAATTAAAAGACAAAGAATGTCAGAATAGACCAAAAAACAAGAACCAACTATATGTTGCCTACAAGAAACCCACTTTAAATATAAGAACACATACAGACAAAAAGTAAATGGGTAGAAGATTCTAGCACTAACCAAAGGAAAGTGGAAGAACCTATATTCATTTCAGAAAAGCAGATTTTACAGCAAGGAAAGTTGTCAAGAATGAGAAGAACATTACATAATAATAAAGGATTTAATTCACCGTGGAGATACAACAATCCTTAAGGTGTATGCACCTAGCAACAAAATATCAAAAATACATGAGGCAAAATCTGATAGAACCACAAGGAAAAATAGATTAATCCACTGTTATAGCTGAAATGCTTCTCTAGCAGAAATGAATAGATCCAATGAGCAGAACACCAGTGGGTGAACTCAAAAACACCATCAATCAAATGAATATAATAGACATCTAAAAATTACTTCATCAAAAAACAGCAAAATGCACATTCTTCTCATGTTCACACAGAATATTCACCAATATTAACTACATTCTGGGCCATAAAATACACTATAACAAATTTAAGAGAACAGAAATCATATACACTGTGTGCTTCCAGATCACAATGGAATTAAACTAAAAATCAATAATAAAAAATA
This sequence comes from Carlito syrichta, assembly GCF_000164805.1. NCBI lineage: Eukaryota > Metazoa > Chordata > Mammalia > Primates > Tarsiidae > Carlito > Carlito syrichta. The sequence continues at coordinate 361,500 of NW_007247525.1, forward strand.
TTTGAAAAGTTCCCAAATATTTGGAAATTAAACAATATACTTCTAAACAACACATGTCAAAGAAGAAGTTTCAAAATAAAATTTTAAGTATTTTGAACTAAATGAAAATTAAAACACAACTTATTTGTGGGATGTAGCAAAAGCAGTGTTTAGAGGAAAATGTATAGTATTGAGTACACACATTAGAAAAGAAGAAGAAAAATGTAAAACCAATCGTGTAAGCTTCTACATTTATAAACTTGAAAAACAGGAACAAATTAAATTCAAGGTAAGCAGGAGAGAAGAAATAATAAAAATTTGAGCAGCCTAGAAGTGGGGGACTCATGTCTATAATCCTAGTGCTTTTGAAAGCCAAGGCAAGAGGATCACTTGAGGCTAGGGGTTCAAGACCAGTCTGGGCAACATAGTGAGACTCTCTCTCTAACAAAACAAAACAAAAAACAAAGAAAGAAAGAAAACTAGCCAGGCATGATGGCACATGCCTATAGTACCAGCTACTCAAGAGGCTGAAGTGGGAGTATCACTTGAGCACAGAAGTTCGTGGTTATAGTGAGGTATAATCATGCAATCCAACCTGGGCAACAAAGGGAGAGGCTTTACACACACACACACACACACACACACACACACACACACACACACACACACACACA